>NC_134354.1:155869242-156169242 GCF_048569485.1 Anomaloglossus baeobatrachus | reverse complement strand
CTGACAGCATGGCCTAGATTAATCAGTTTGTATAATGTTAACTCCAGTATGGAAAATACTTCTGTTATTATGTCAAGCAGATTATTCCTGTTGATTGGAAATAAATGTTATTTTTCTAATGAGTACATTTTGCTTTTTATTATTTTATGCTAAAATTTGTTTGTTTTGTTGCTTTTATAAAAAGATTATCTTTTGGAAATCTTTTGTTACAGGCGCTACTGTAACAGGTCAACTACCGCTTTCTTAGATTCCATAGAAAACTAGTAACTGCGATCCGTCGGCTGCTGGAAGAGACATCAAATAATCACCTTGACTTTTAATGTGAATTTTCTTTTCTCCTCACCTACTTAACATGGATCCTGTAGGCAATGCATGCTGAGTTAGATAGAACTTTTGAAGTAAAGCTCTTATGGTGGCACTGAGTGAGGAAATGAAATGTCAGAAATGGGTATTCCTTATAAATCTGTGTTTTAAAAGAAATCTATCATTTATTTTATCCAGTTGTATAATATAAAACATAGGTAGCTAATTCACCTGGTATAAAAGATATTGCTAACTTGGAGATATTAACAGATTTTTGATTTTCACATAAAAAGTTGGCCTATATAATGATCTAGAAAATAAAATGATAATAAAAAAATAAGTTAATCATGAAAATCTGATATAAAGGGAACTTGTCATGTCCTCAAATGCCATTAATGCAGGGGCAAAGATATCATTGGTGCAAACTGTGCAGCCTCTCAAGGGCCAAAGAGGTAAGTGGGCCTATTTTCACCTTTAAAATAGGTATAATTAAGAATTATGGACTGAAACGGGCCCAAATACTGTTCATGTACAAGGGGCCCTCTTCTGTCTGTGTATGCCAGTATATTAATGTGTAGATTTAGAGTTAAATTGCAGGTCACTGGCATTACAATTCTCTTCTGTTGCCTTATTAAAAGCAGGACTGCCAACAGGAAATTATCTTTAGTCCTCCAGGGAGGTGCAGGCTTTCAATCACTGAGGCGAAAAAGAAAAAATCTTTTTTGCCTCAATGTTAACACCAGATAGGGTGTTTTCCATGTTCCATGGAAGGAAAAGTCCAAATACAGGTGAGCTGGCCTAATTTTTCTTCCTTTCGCTCACTGAAGCTTGCGTAGTGCAGCTACAGTCACTATTCAGCCAACAGTGAGCAAAGTCCATAAGCACGCTTTGGCACTTTGATTGACAGCTCATGCTGCAGCACAACTGTGCAGAGTGTGCTGTCAATCAAAGTACTGGGGTGTGCATACAGCCAACACTCTCCTTGCTGAGCCCGATGAATATAGCCGCGTCATGCAAACTTCTAAGACTGAAAGCCGATGGCTATCGGGAGAAATAAAGTTAATTTTCCACCAGTAGTTGCTCTTTCAATAAAGCATCTGCACAGCATTGTAACACCATTATCCTGTACTCTGACCCTACATCTGCATTCATCACATTTGGGGACATGATAGGTTACATTTTTGATTACAAACCCTTTTGAGTTATAGACATGGAATAAGATAGCCAGGCGCTGTCCTTGGTCCTGAAGTGTAAGTAGTTATCCCAACTTCTGAAAGGGTTTAATTTTTTTATCCTTGTCATAAGGGCCTCTTTTCTTATTTGTGTGTCTCTCCATAACATGACGTATATTACTGTTTATATGAAAAAATATTTGATTTGAATAAAACATATAGAAATAAATTGATTATTTTCAGCTGTCCCCGGCCACCGGGACAGCCAGGCCACCTCCTCCACTCTAGGCTGAAGCGATAGCCGAGCCACTGCCCCCGACACCGGCAGTGGAGCCTACAGCCCCCGAGGAAGACGAGCAGGCCGCAATGCCTCCGGCCCTACGCCCGGCCAGATCAGGCCGCAACGCCTCCGATACCATCCACGGCCCAGCCAGACCAGACTCGGCCGCATCCCCGGGCCCGTACCTCGGTATGGAGCACCCGGCCACTGTTACCCCAGCTGCGGAACAGCCGGTTCATCTAATCACTAACCACAGTGATTCAGCTCTTATACTTTGTATAGTGAATAGTGGCTGTAAGTGCTCCCCTGTAGTGACTGAAAGGCAGCTCAGCGCTGAGATATATATATGTATATATATATATATATATATATATATATATATATATATATACATATTTATTTATTCATTTATATAGTGCTATTAATTCCACAGTGCTTTACATACATTGGCAACACTGTCCCCATTGGGGCTCATAATCTAGAGTCCCTATCTGTATGGCTTTGGAGTGTGGAAGGAAACTGGAGTACCTTGAGGAAACCCACACAAACACAGGGAGAGCATACAAACTCCTTGCAGATGTTGTCCTTGGTGGGATTTGAAACCAGAAACCCAGCACTGCAAGGTTGCATTGCTAACCATTGAGCCACTGTGCCGCCTATGTGCCGAGGTGTCAGCTGTCAATCAGAGCCAGGGCGTGAATATAGCCGCCACTCACTATATACTGAGTTGTGATTGAAGCTTCACTTTTGTGACTGAAAGCCCAAGGTTGCCGAAAGGAATAAAGTTAATTTCATCCCGGCAGTGTTTCCTCACTACAGTGGGGTTCCCAATGCAGCCACCACACGCCTTTAGAACACTATTAACCTGCAGATTAAACACATATTTGCAGGTCAATAACATATTTTTACATGACCTTTTAAAGAATATTTTCTGGTTCTACTTTTATGCTTTTCAGAGATCACAGTACAATATGTAGACAATATACAGGCACAATACAATTCTGGAAGAGCGACTCCTATTTATTGCTAGTATGAACCATTTTGAAGTAATGTACTGTATACTGCTTCAACAGGTAGCTTAAGTTTGAGGCTTTTGATGTCATCATACATTTTTTTGGTTAAGTGGATCCTGCAAGGCCTTTTCTGATGGTTTTAGTTCTCAATACATTTCCTCTTAACTGCAGTTAAGTGAATAAATTCTATAAAGTATTAGATAAATATATGCTATTATATCATTTATGCTGGTTAAATGATTGGTATACGATGCCTAACAATGAAGACAGTGGATACAATACAAATGGATTACATACAAGTGATATGTCAATAGATAACTGGGTACATATGCATCTATACATTTGCACACTTTATAAGAGATTCCTAATCATTTATAAGAGCTCTTTCCTTTATGGAAATTAGATATTTGACCCTGGACTGCACTAAAAATCAAACTACATTTGCATGAATGAGTTTCAGTGTGGATTTACATAATATTGCGAACATCCAGCAATCTGATCAACTTCATGATCATCAGAGCAAGATAAGCAGGGACTAGTATTTAAACGGACTTAAAATTGCAAACATTGTGTGATTAAAGTGCACAAAAGTGTCAATAGTTTACTAAAATTGAAAAATATGTGTCCAAAGAACACAAATTAGAGTATTTAAATTTCCAACACAATTTTATTAAACGGTTATAATATCCAGAGAAAATTAAGAGGTAGTATACACCACAACTGTGACACACACCACGGCTCACAGTGAGATAAATGAGGCAAATACAAGGAGTATTGACTCCACTGGGAGTGTGCTTGTTAACCAAGTTACTCGTTCAGGAAAGCAAGAGTTCCCATAGGAAATCATTGCAATGCAGACAATTCGTTCCATAACTTGTTAAATGTCCCATCCTGGTCCCCTATTGTGCCATTCCACACATGCACACGCAGACAAACATGCACACAAACACATAATATGCTCACCTTACCTTCCGTTCCATCGCCAGCCCCCTGGGACTTGCAGTTCATCGGTACAGGATGTGTATCGGGTAACCATGCAACCGATGCCCCGCAGCTTCCACTGCCAGCGCGCTGACGTCAAAGGAAGGTGCCGCTTGCCTCTGATTGGCAAACGCGCTGCCTTTGAGTAGCGTATGACAGAGGAAGTTCCTTCCTCGTCGTGATGGTTAGCCATAGTTTGCCGCTGCAGGATGTGTATTGGGTAACCATCGCGACAAGGGAGGAACTTCCTCTGTCAGACGCTACTCAAAGGCAGAATCAGAGGCAAGCGCCTCCTGCCTTTGACGTCATCGCGCTGGCAGTGGAAGCTCCGGGGCATCAGTCGCATGGTTACCCAATACACATCTTGTACCGGCGAACTACAAGTCCCAGGAGGCCAGCGATGGAACGGAAGGTAAGTTGAGCATAATATGTGTGTGTGCGTTCGTGTTTGTGCATGTTTGTATGTATTTGTGTTTGTCTGCCATTGTTTTCAATGGTGTTCGAAGGTGTTCGAAAGTGTTCAACGAACATTTGTCAAACGTTCGATGAACACACACGCCGTTCGACAAACCGAACCGAACTCAAACGCTAGGTTGGTGGCTCATCTCTAGTTATTATGAGCTTATGTCTTTTGGCCAAAATATGGACCAATACCTCCCATTTATTATCAATTTACTGTATATCATTTTAATTGCACAATTTTCTGCAGGTTGCAGCTGGGCCCTCTGGGGTTTCTGTCCTGTGTGCTATTGCACATAAATTGTGCTGGGCAGCCCACCTGATCAAATAAAAGGGCATCATCAATAGGCTGTGAGCCGGACACTGTGTATTGCACATATCTGTGTGACTGGTGCCCTATGTAAAACCTCATTAGTGTGCAAGTTTAATAGCAGCAGCCATGCCCTCCATGATTTGGTACGTTGAGAGTGGCTGTCTCATCGGTATTCTGCCCCTGTGTTACCCACACCTTTATCATGGGGTGCCGGCTGCATCCTGCAAGTGCATTTACCATTCTGACCTGAGTTGGCTGGTGGCTTTTTTTTTTGGTGAGATTTTTTTTCTTTGATTTTTTCTCTTTGAATTTGTGTCCTTTTTGGTAAATTATGTGCAGGGATTTTCTGTGAATTGGATCTCGTATTTTTTGACGTATTCACTTGCACCTCATCATCCCCATCTGTTTGCATGCCATTTATGGACCCAACATTTGAGGCTGGTCAGAGTGAAGTAATAGTTTTCAAATATACCAATAGCTGTGAATAGATTTTTGGATAATAGGGCTTACATAAGCATTATGTCACAAAAAAAGAAGAAAAAATACTTGGCACTACCTTGAATCCATTTCATCTCTATAATCCAATGGAGGTTATATTCTCCATGATAATAAATATTGTCTATTCTTTCCACCTAATTCCAAGAGGAGGTGCTGTCCCACGAGTGACTGTTAGATGGCTGGCACAGTGTGCACCTGAGCTGTCCCTCAAGCTAGGCATCCCTAGGCTAATCCCTGCTTCCAAGATTACCCTTGAAGGTGAAGATGTCTGGATCTCATGCATTGATAAGCTCCTCAAAATGAGTCAACTAGATGTCTCCCCTCTCTCATAAGGGAGTAAAGAGGCAAAAGATCAAAGAAACACAGAGAACAGGCAACAGATATACAAGGGCACCAAGATCTTCTCCAAAGGTAGCTTTGCTTCTGCTAAAGGAATGAAACTTCTGCTTAAGACCCCCTTCATACGTCAGTGATTCTGGTACGTATGTTGCTGTTTTTATATGTACTAGAATCATAGACATACCCATTAAAATCAATGGGTCTGCGCACACATCAGTGATTTCTCACTGACTGTGTTTCCGTGTGTCGCACACACGTGTCCGTATGTTCCGCAAAGAGAAAAGTCCATTTGTCCCTGGCAAAGTGGTGTGATCCGTGTGACATGTACCAGACAAAACACATATCTTTGAAATAAAATGATTTTTATACTCACCTGACTCCAGCAATGCTGTCTCCGACTGCTGCTGTCACCTGTCTCAAGGCTGACTAGGTATGCTCATGAATATTCACGGCACTGCAACCCAGAAGTAACAGCAGAGAGAAGACAGCAGTGGCTGAAAACAGCAGAGCCGGAGACATCACCATCACAGTGAGCAGTGCTGGGGACAGGTGAGTATAGGAGAGCCTGATTTTCGCATGCTATCCGTGATAGCACACGGAGAACGCACATGTGCCAAAATCACAGCACACAGAGGGCCAAACACTAATTGGCAGCTACCTCGTCACTGAAACACTGCTGAGACGACTGTCATTCAGTATAAGTGGATGGTTGCAGCCACCCAAATGAAGTAAAATTCTTCCTTATTACATCAACTTAAAAGTGAGGCTATAGTCAACGAGAAAAAACTGCAACGCATAAGCAGTCATCGAACATTTATTACTTACATTTGGAAAGAGCCACTGAAAATTATTCACCCTGAAAAGGAATGTTTTGAGCAAGTTCTCAATAGCTGAGCACCTGTCATGAGTGTGCCATATCCTGATGTTTCCCTCTGTGGGACATGGAGTCAGGAGGTCTCAGTGTTTAATCAATCACAAGTTCTCTGTAGAGCTCAGCTGACTGTTGTCTTACTAACATACTTTCATTTCTATGATGACGGTGTTAAGGACCCCTTCACTGCTGGCTGAGAATTCTCTTAGTCTTTATTCCATTTCAAATTCAATTTGATATATTCCAGGGGTCAATTTTATCTCAAAAATATATTATAAACCCCAACTTTTTTAAAAAATTCCTTTATTATACCAAAAGCTAAACAGACTCAAAGACATAAATACATACAGTGTCTCAGCTGGATTCAACCAATAAGGGGGTAGATACATTGCAATATATAATTCATCCTTCTTTCATGATTCGATACCTATTTCCCCTCATCAAAAAATTCTTCAGAGGGAAAAATTGCAATTTTTCAAAGGTTTATATATACTTCATACCATTATTCACATTATATATACATTGTTTATAAATACCTATTAAACTCACCGTCACACAGTGGTTTAGGAGCTGAATACAGAGACAAAAAGATATTTCGTCTCTATATCTAGTTCCAACCCCTATCCAGTTTTAGAGACCATATAAACACACTTATGATAATGTCATCCCTGGTCACTCTTTTTGATGTTTTTTTGACCGCTACTCGACATCCAAATCACATCCTCAACTGGTCAATTGAACAGAGGAAAAAACAGGGATAACTTTTTTTTTAAAAAAAAAGGCACATCCTGGAATACCCTAGGTTATTCCTAACAGAACCAACACCCAATATGTAGTGCAAACTCATCTACCGAACTGTTATTTTAAATACCATGCACCCTATAGAATGCCAAAGGTCATTCTCTACAGAACAGAGACCTAATATCGGCCCGATGCCATCATCTGAACAGTTAGAAAAAAGATTTTTTCAGCAAAGCAACAAACACATATATGCCAAAGATAATACAGAATAAAAAGTCCAGTAACCATAATTTGTTCCTTAATAGGATTCTTGATAGATGAAATATTTATCACATATCCACTTGAGATTATCATATAAAATAATATCCTTCTTCATAGAGGTAGTTGATTTCAGACATGTGAAATGTCACAGGTTCCTTTTGGTAATGGTTAGACACTCTGTGCTTGATAGCTTCACAATCTTGTGATACAATTTACACCTTACACCTCGACGAGTTTCCCCCCTTGTATGATAGAGCCAAAGGGTTCATCAGGAGGTTTTATTGATCCATGGGTTTAATATCAATATTCAATATGGATCTAAAAGAGGAAGAGAGAAATATATACAATCTCTCAGTATAGATAAGAAACGCTTCCCAACATACACATAAGAAGACTACACCGTCAAGATCTTACTCAAAATGAGGCTATAAATGATCCCATTAGATACCAATTGCCCCATTCCGTATACATATTCCCTACATCAAAACAGGTCTACTCCTTACAAATGGAAAGGAGAGCACAAATATGTATGCATATATCTAAATCAGTAACATCAAGAACAATCATATAGACCAAGTCAGTCAGCTGATTTTAAAAAAAATACAATAGATATAGACAATGTCACTTACCCCAAAATCACCTCAGATAAAGTATGGTATGCCAAACCGGACCACTACAGCAATCGTTTAGGGGTCCAAGTAAGATGAGACAGTAGAAACTGGCAAAACGCCATTATAGCCTCCGTCCCAGAAAATCCCCAAATGAGGACACCAGCACGCCAACCAGCAACCATGCGGCAACCTTTTAAATGAGTGCGGGAGCCATTACATTTCCGGTCCCAGCCGCCTCCCATCATTCATTGCGACCGCGCACACGCGCAGTCACGTCACTCACCCTGCTTCATACACAAACCTGATGTCACTTCCCGTATATCTCATCAAAGCCACCGCGCTTGTGCAAACCTGCGCCAACCACGCAGCCGCCCATATTCTCAAAGCGGCATAACGAAGGTTCCCATAGCGCAGCGCCGCGCATGCGCCTGAAGCGTATACCTCATCAAAGCCACCGCGCTTGCGCAAACCTGCGCCAACCACGCAGCCGCCCATATTCTCCAAGCGGCACCACGAAGGTTCCCATAGCGCAGCGCCGCGCATGCGCCCGAGGCATAAGATATACACAGGCTGAATTCACCATGAAACAAAATTCCACATAGCAAAAGGGTCACATATAGAGGGTTAATGCTTACTAACTGACTAAAATTTAAGGATATAGAAGAGAAAATGCTTAAATTCAAGGGGCCTTACTGCATACATATATTGATGTAGTAATTATAATTAAATATAATATTATATAAATATAATATTAAATAATATAATTTTTTAAAAAAAGTTATCCCTGTTTTTTCCTCTGTTCAATTGACCAGTTGAGGATGTGATTTGGATGTCGAGTAGCGGTTAAAAAAACATCAAAAAGAGTGACCAGGGATGACATTATCATAAGTGTGTTTATATGGTCTCTAAAACTGGATAGGGGTTGGAACTAGATACAGAGACGAAATATCTTTTTGTCTCTGTATTCAGCTCCTAAACCACTGTGTGACGGTGAGTTTAATAGGTATTTATAAAAAATGTATATATAATGTGAATAATGGTATGAAGTATATATAAACCTTTGAAAAATTGCAATTTTTCCCTCTGAGGAATTTTTTGATGAGGGGACATAGGTATCGAATCGTGAAAGAAGGATGAATTATATATTGCAATGTATCTACCCCCTTATTGGTTGAATCCAGCTGAGACACTGTATGTATTTAGGTCTATGAGTCTGTTTAGCTTTTGGTATAATAAAGGAATTTTTTAAAAAAGTTGGGGTTTATAATATATTTTTGAGATAGCCTTTATTCCAGCTGCAGTTTATGATTACCTCCTCCTTCCGCTATATTTACCATCTCTGAGCTTCACTCCATGCTGGATATAGAATTTCTATTTTGACCACAGTGAAGGAGTTTTGTTTCTGTTAGGCCTCTTTCACACGTCAGTCAAAAACACACACGTTTTTCACTATGTTATAACATATCAGTGAAAAACGTGTGTGTTTTTGACTGACGTGTGAAAGAGGCCTAACAGAAAAAAAACTCCTTCACTGTGGTCAAAATAGAAATTCTACATCCAGCATGGAGTGAAGCTCAGAGATGGTAAATATAGCGGAAGGAGGAGGTAATCATAAACTGCAGCTGGAATAAAGGCTAAGAGAATTCTCAGCCAGCAGTGAAGGGGTCCTTAACACCGTCATCATAGAAATGAAAGTATGTTAGTATGACAACAGTCAGCTGAGCTCTACAGAGAACTTGTGATTGATTAAACACTGAGACCTCCTGACTCCATGTCCCACAGAGGGAAACATCAGGATATGGCACACTCATGACAGGTGCTCAGCTGTTGAGAACTTGCTCAAAACATTCCTTTTCAGGGTGAATAATTTTCAGTGGCACTTTCCAAATGTAAGTATTAAATGTTTGCTGCCTGCTTATGCGTTGCAGTTTTTTTCTCTTTGACTATAACCTCACGTTTAAGTTGATGTAATAAGGAAGAATTTTACCACATTTGGGTGGCTGCAACCATCCACTTATACTGAATGACAGTCGTCTCAGCAGTGTATCAGTGACGAGGTAGCTGCCAATTAGTGCCCGTGCATTTTTACATCTGCCACTCACCTGTACTTAGTGGTGACTAAAGGCCCCGTCACATGCTACGATATATCTAACGATATGTCAGCGGAGTCACGGAGTTTGTGACGCGCATCCGGCATCGTTAGAGATGTCGTAGCGTGTGACAGCTCCAAACAACTGTTAACGAGCAAAAATACTCACCTTATCGTTGCTCGTTGACACGTTGTTCATTTTCATAATGTTGTTCCTCCTCCTGTGTGGTGGTTGTTCATCGTTCCCGAGGCAGCACACATCGCTACGTGTGACACCCTGGGAACGATGAACATCTCTTTATCTGCGGCCGCCGGCAATGCAAAATGAAGGAGATGGGCGGGATGTTACGTCCTGCTCATCTCCTCCCCTCCACTTCTATTGGGCGGCCGCTGTGTGACGCCGAATATCCCACCCCCTTCAGGAAGAGGATGTTTGCCGCCCACAGCGACGTCGTTAGGGAGGTAAGTACGTGTGACGGGGTTAACGACATTGTGCGCCACGGGCAACAAATTGCCCGTGACGCACAAACGACGGGGGCGGGTGTGATCACTAATGCGAATGCACGATATGTCGTTGCGTGTGACGGGGCCTTAAGCCACGCCAGCCACATCTCATAAGGGTGCTTTACATGCTGCGACATCGCTACCAATATATCGTCGGGGTCACGTCATTAGTGACACACATCCGGTGTCAGTAGCGACATCGCAACATGTGACAAGGAGGGACAATCAACGATCGCAAAATCGTTCAAAAACGGTGATTGTTGACACATCGCCTCTTTCCTTAATATCGCTGCTGCCACAGGTACGATGTTGTTCGTCGTTCCTGCGGCATCACACATCACTGTGTGTGACACCGCAGGAAAGACTAACATCTCCTTACCTGCGTCCACCGGCAATGTGGAAGGAAGGAGGTAGGCGGGATGTTACATCCTGCTCATCTCTGCCCCTCCGCCTCTCTTGGCCGGCCGCTTAGTGACGCCGCAGTGATGTCGCTATGACACCGTACGCACCTCCCCCTTGAGGGAGGGATTGTTCAGCGGCCACAGCGACGTCGCTGACAAGGTATGTGCGTGTAATGCTGCCGTAGCGATAATGTTCGCTACGGCAGCGAGCACCAAATGTCGCACGAACGACGGGGGCGGGTGCTATCGCGCACGACATCGCTACCAATCGCTAGAGATGTTGCAGCGTGTAAAGCAGCCTTAAGACTAAAAGCTGGAGGCTGCTGAAGTTACAAAGTTAATTTCCTTCTTACATATTAACCCTATATTTGAGGTTAATAGACATGTAAATTGTTTTACATGCTATATATGGATTTGATTAAAAAAATATAAAAAAATATGAAATTGAATCTTTACAATGACAACAGAGAAATTTCAAATGAATGTTGACTTTATCATATTGCATAAAAATGCAGGAAGAATCTACAGAAAAAAAGATGATCCACCGCTAATGCCTAAACATAAATTCATTATTTAATTTCTCATCTTCATAGAGAGAAACAATTTGAAATCGCAGAACAATTGCCACATTAGAAATGAAATGGTCATTTCATAAATAAGATTCACAAGATTTTTTCAGTATCAATTTCAACAATAGTGTTTAGCATACATTACACTCATTCTGTTATAATGAAATATAGCAAAAGTGGCATCCTCATTGACTATAAATAGATACATTTCAGAACCCATACAAAATAACCAATAAATACTAATAACACGCCTGTCTGGAGGAGAAACTCCTCCTGAAGCAGCAGGCACGCTAATCGTTCAGGGCGGCTCTTCTTCACAGATCTCATGCACGCTCTCTTCTGAGATCTTCAACAGATGGAAATACGGGTAGATGTTTTTTGTCCGGTTTAATATTTTTCAGTACTGTACATGGTCAATCAAATGTTTATAAATCAACATATTTATAGCATTACTTAGTATATGTGAGATATAATTCACAGAGTAATATTGAGTCAGTAAAAAACTGCTTCTTCAGCAAACACTGCAGACTAATGCGTGCAAACTCTTCTTCAAGATGCTCGATTATAGACTACTCTTGTCTATGCATACATAAGAACCAGGGGCCCTCTGTATACTTACTGACATGTGCCAACTAAACTGTCAGCCATGTCTTACGATGTTCTACTTGTAGATGTAGCAGACACTCTAGCTAACACATGACTGCAAATCTGACTGCACCGGAGAGATAAATACTAACAGGTGTGCAATGTATATATCTCAGTAAAAAAATATTTATATATATATATATATATATATACATATGTATACTGTATATGTATATATATATATATATATATATATATATATATATATATATATATACTCTGTGTACTGTGTGTGTGGCGCCCCTGACCTGGTCAGGCACCACTGAGTACTGCACCCATGCTGGGGACAGTACAACACAGGTAATCCAGAAGGCTGACCGGGGTGTGGAACACAGGCGCATAGTGATCAGGTCTCACACATGTACCCATGAGAGGACCCCTGGGGATCCCAGGAGGGGGCAAAGCCTATACCTCCACTGGAATAGTGGCAGGGGGTTAAAAGCCTCCATCTCCTCTCAAGGGGTGTGGTGGAGAGTCTGGTTGCTAGGTGGCGTAGGCAAGAACAGGAGAGGAGGAGCAGTGAGTCAGTTAGAGCTGAACTCCATAGGGCTCAGTGAGGAGCAGACCTGTGGGGCTGTTGCTGTCTAACAGCGCCCGCGCAGTGGCTACTGACGGGGGAGAACGGTCAACTAGGAGTGCTGCCTGAAAGCCAGCTTCAGCTAGAGAGTGCACGGAGTGGGAAGTAAGGAGACTTCTAGAGAGCACCAGGCCCAACCGGGCGGCAGATCCCGAAGCGAGGATAGATTCACCTTTCCCTGCTAAACCTGCCGGTGTGGGGCTCTTACAGCCCACACCACAACAACCAAAAGCCGCAGCCACGTAACCGCAAGTAGGGCCCATAGGTCACAGGAGGCAAGAGGCTGGAGTGGCCTGGCCCGGGGAACAAGCACACGGCAAAACAAGAAGGGGAGAGAGGCTTGGAGCATCTTCCCTGGGTGACCCCCATAGGGACTCAAAGTCGGGGTCACCCCAAACCACCAAGGGCTAAGGAAGGCGAGTCCGTAGTCACCCTCATAAAGTCAGCCTGAAGGATACCTGGTTCCTACCTGGTTCATCTCAGCTACGCCCGGGTTACTCACCCTGCCATCTAATGTGAGTAAAAACCCTGAAAGACATCCTGCCTGTGTGGTCATTCTGCGACTTGTGGTACTACAAACCTACACAGGGCCCTGGGGCTTGCCTCACTCTCAGGAGGCTACTACATCTAACTGCACACACCATCAGCCCCAGGCGACCCTCAACCTGCAGTGGCGGTCCCTACTGGCCGCAATACTGAGAGTGGCGTCACGATCAAAACAGAAGATTTCCTACCAGTGACGGAGATCCAGCAACGTGGAGTCCCTGAAGGTAACGCACCGACACCGACACACCACCTGTGGGGCTCCACATCTGGCGTCACGAACAGGATAAGGACTAGACCTGTTCAGACAGGTGACCATGTGCCTGGGCGGTCCGCTTGAAAAATTGGAAGCGCCGCCATATTGCCACCATGAAAAGCGCGCTGAAAAACAACAGCAGCCCGCGCTGGAAGAAGTTACCACCCACGAAGAGGTGTGGCTACCCAGAGATCCTCTGCAGAGTTCTGACCTTGCCAGCTATGAGAGTGGAAGCGTCCAGAGACGTCGGGACAGAAAGGGAGCCACAAGCCTGCTGCTGGGAGAGGAGCTGCTGAAAGAGGCAGAGCAGAAACTGGACAGCTTGTTACAGGAGGCAGCGAAGAGTCCACTGCTGGGAGACCGTGCAGAAGACGGCGCAGAAGAAATGGCGTCTGACCGCAGGAACCCAGAACCAGGCTCCGCTGCCTGGTGGTACCGAGAGCTGGCCCAGTTTTGCAACCGGCTGGAGACCCGGGTCGTGGAGCAGATTCGGGAGGAACGGATGGAACTGCAGGAGATGACCGCGGCGGTTCGGGCCTATGAAGGGAGAGCTGCGCGCCGGGTGTCAGGCGGGACGGCGACGACGCAGACCCCAGTGCTACCAACAACGGGTGAGTCGAATGATGCCCCGGCCCGCGCAAGTGCCCCGACCCCTGCTGCCACGTCCGCGGTCCCTGAAGAGGCGTCCGGTGCGGCGACGCTGAAGCAGGCCGCAGCCACGCCAGGTGCGGCCCTCCAAGCCCCAGCGGCTGCAGCGATGCCCTGCTCGGCCCACCAAGACCCAGTCCCTGCAGCGATGCCCTGCCCGGCCCGCCAGGACCAGGCCGCCGCCATCCTGGGCGCGGCCCGCCAAGACCAGGCCGCCGCCATACAGGGCGCGGCCCGCCAAGCCCAGACTGCTGCAGCGACGTCCAGCCCAGCCTGCACAGAGCCCCCTGCAACAGCGACACTGATCCAGGCCGCCGCCATGCCAGGCGCGGCCCGCCAAGACCAGGCCGCCGCCATGCCAGGCGCGGCCCGCCAAGACCAGGCCGCCGCCATGCCAGGCGCGGCCCGCCAAGACCAGGCCGCCGCCATGCCAGGCGCGGCCCGCCAAGACCAGGCCGCCGCCATGCCAGGCGCGGCCCGCCAAGGAAAGACTACCTCAGCATTTACCCCGGCCTGTAAGGCCAGAGCAGACACCGCTCCCCGGTCCACAGAGGTCCCTGATAGGCAGCCCACGGTGGGTGAAGACCCTGCATATTGGCAGATGAAGGCTGACCTGGAGGCCAAATTTCCACAATGGTTGGTGAGCCAGTACATACCCCCTCCGCATACCCCAAAGAGTCTCCTGCTAACTCCTGCAGCGGCTACACCAAGGAGTCCCTCACCTGGGCCGGCCGAAGAGCAGCCATCCCCGGCACTGCCACAGCTGGAGTGCCAGGAAGAACTAAGGGGGAGAGGAGGCCAGGAAGCAGAAGGGTTGACTCCGACTCCAGTGCCACCAGTAGCAGTTGTGTATTCAGAGCCGGAAATGCTGCCATACTCCCGCTGGGACGAGGAGGACCTGACCCCCTCTGCAGAAGAAGAGCTGCCTAAGAGCTTCACCTGGGAGCCCACAGGCATGGATCCAGCCCGCAAGACACGGCGCAGAAGAACACAGTTTGCTCCAGCACCACAGTCTCCTGAACAGAGAGCAGTCACCGCCAGAGACCTAAAGGAGAAGCGTTTGTTGAGAGAGTCCAAAGCCCAGGCCAGAGGACCCCTGTGTTATGGCGTAGTGGAAGACTTTAATCTGAGAAGCGGCTATGGATTCGTTGTAGCACCAGGAATAAAAGAAGGGATATTTGTAAACCGCAGAGATGTGAACGCTCATCTGCCAAGAGGACACCCTTGCAGAAATCTAAAGATGGGAGATTCCGTTCAGTTCACCCTGCATCAAGGCGAAAGAGGATTGTATGCTCTGGACGTAACGCTATGTCCCAACAAACCTTACAGCCATCCCATGCCACAAGAAAGACAAGAAAGACAAGAAAGACAAGAAAGACAAGAAAGACAAGAAAGACAAGAAAGACAAGACAGAGATAAAGAAACAGATACAGAAAAGGAATCAGATGCAGACCAAGAAAGGAAAGACACAGAACCTATAGATGAGGCAACCACAGATGAAGACAGAGACAAAGAGCAAGAAAGTCACAGGTGCCAGTGCCCAACGTGCCCTCGCCCTAGTGAAAAAGAGGAGTAAAGTAAAGTACAGAAAAGAAGTACAGAAGTTAAAGTTTTGAAAGTTTTGTTTGCAACGTTAAAGAAATGCGCCCACAAAAACTATTGTGAGAAACAAACTTAAGGCTATGAACTTGCTATAGCCACAAACTCTCGCAGTGTAAATAGTTACACCAGTGGCACCACCACCAGGGCCAGCCTGTTTAGGGGCTTGGCTCGTCTGCAACCAGGGGGGGCCCGTCCGTAGAAAAGGGCCTTGGCTCACCTGCGACCAGAGAGCACGCCTGTTTATGGGGCCTTGGCTCACCACCACAAAGAGGGTACCTGGTCAGCACCAACTGTGGAGGCCGCCTCTGCATCCTGCCAGAAGAGGCTGACGGCGCGGATCCACCAGGCCAGGTATACCCTGAAACCACCAGCCCATGAAAGCCGCCTCTACATCCTGCCAGAAGTGGCTGAAGCCGCGGCCAACGGGAGAGGAAGATTGGAGGAAAGGTCTGGGGAAGTAGATGGCCCAGACCTGGTTACCAACAGGACCGGTGACCTGCCTCCTGAGAGGGTTTTGGGTGGGTTAACGGACTTGTGGGTGGAGGGAGGTGATGTACGATACCTGGTGCTTTTAAAAATGTTTTACATGTTTTAATGTTTTATGCATTTTAAAAATGTTGTCTTGCAGCCCGAGGACGTGCTGGTGATAACTAAGGGGGAATGTGGCGCCCCTGACCTGGTCAGGCACCACTGAGTACTGCACCCATGCTGGGGACAGTACAACACAGGTAATCCAGAAGGCTGACCGGGGTGTGGAACACAGGCGCATAGTGATCAGGTCTCACACATGTACCCATGAGAGGACCCCTGGGGATCCCAGGAGGGGGCAAAGCCTATACCTCCACTGGAATAGTGGCAGGGGGTTAAAAGCCTCCATCTCCTCTCAAGGGGTGTGGTGGAGAGTCTGGTTGCTAGGTGGCGTAGGCAAGAACAGGAGAGGAGGAGCAGTGAGTCAGTTAGAGCTGAACTCCATAGGGCTCAGTGAGGAGCAGACCTGTGGGGCTGTTGCTGTCTAACAGCGCCCGCGCAGTGGCTACTGACGGGGGAGAACGGTCAACTAGGAGTGCTGCCTGAAAGCCAGCTTCAGCTAGAGAGTGCACGGAGTGGGAAGTAAGGAGACTTCTAGAGAGCACCAGGCCCAACCGGGCGGCAGATCCCGAAGCGAGGATAGATTCACCTTTCCCTGCTAAACCTGCCGGTGTGGGGCTCTTACAGCCCACACCACAACAACCAAAAGCCGCAGCCACGTAACCGCAAGTAGGGCCCATAGGTCACAGGAGGCAAGAGGCTGGAGTGGCCTGGCCCGGGGAACAAGCACACGGCAAAACAAGAAGGGGAGAGAGGCTTGGAGCATCTTCCCTGGGTGACCCCCATAGGGACTCAAAGTCGGGGTCACCCCAAACCACCAAGGGCTAAGGAAGGCGAGTCCGTAGTCACCCTCATAAAGTCAGCCTGAAGGATACCTGGTTCCTACCTGGTTCATCTCAGCTACGCCCGGGTTACTCACCCTGCCATCTAATGTGAGTAAAAACCCTGAAAGACATCCTGCCTGTGTGGTCATTCTGCGACTTGTGGTACTACAAACCTACACAGGGCCCTGGGGCTTGCCTCACTCTCAGGAGGCTACTACATCTAACTGCACACACCATCAGCCCCAGGCGACCCTCAACCTGCAGTGGCGGTCCCTACTGGCCGCAATACTGAGAGTGGCGTCACGATCAAAACAGAAGATTTCCTACCAGTGACGGAGATCCAGCAACGTGGAGTCCCTGAAGGTAACGCACCGACACCGACACACCACCTGTGGGGCTCCACATGTGTACACTGGAACCTTGGATTAAGAGTAACTTGGTTTGAGAGCGTTTTGCAAGACAAGCAAAGCTTTTTAAAAATTTGTGACTTGGTTTAAGAGCAATGATTTGCAAGAGGAGCAAATACTCACCGTGTACACTTCCGGTTCTGTCCTTTCACCACGCTCTGACCTGCTCTGGAGGTAACTTTCTGTACATATCTACTGTATACAGTATACCATTGTACAGTATATACTATATAACATGTGTAGCAATTTGCATTTGTGGATACAGAACCGTACTTTCTTTCTTCTAACTAGTACAGCACGTTGCTTGTACTGTAACTTTATTTTGGGGAGAATAGATTTGGGGTGTTTTTTTGTGTATTTTACAAGATTTAGTGGTACTTTACAGGCTGCGACATCGCATTTTGCGGTCATTAATCGTATCAAAAAGGATTTGCACACTACGATATCGACTGCGACGTCGGATGTGCGTCACTTTCGATTTGACCCCACCGACATCGCACCTGCGATGTCGCAGCGTGCAAAGTTCCACTAAAGGTTGTCATATTTATACATCATTTTTTCTCTATAGCACCCTCTGCACCCCAACAATTCTATTGTAAGCTAACATTCAGTTCAATTTGTTGTATATGTTTTTTACTGTACATTATTTTGTATTAGTGTACTGTAATAATTTT
This sequence comes from Anomaloglossus baeobatrachus, assembly GCF_048569485.1. Taxonomy (NCBI): domain Eukaryota; kingdom Metazoa; phylum Chordata; class Amphibia; order Anura; family Aromobatidae; genus Anomaloglossus; species Anomaloglossus baeobatrachus. Next base: position 156,151,073 of record NC_134354.1, on the reverse strand, counting down.
ATATGAGTACAGCACATTATTTTGTATTACTGTAATAAGTTTGTATAAATACAGTAAATATTCTTGGGTTGTGGAACGAATTGTTTCCATTTTAATTACTTCCTATGGGAACATTTGAACATTTGCTTTGATATAAGAGTAACTTGGTTTAAGAGCACACTTCCAGAACGAATTATGCTCATAATCCAAGGTTCCATTGTATATATATAAATATATATATATATATATATATGCCGCCACCGTGCCAGCAGCCAGGCTGCTCGGATCTAGATCCGCGGTTGCTCAAGGGGTCTCCGGACCCGGGGGGTCGTGCGGCCACTCGATAAGAAGGGGGGGGCTATGTATTGGGGGAAATAAAAGAATGTTCGTGATGCCACCCACGGTGGTAATGTGAGGGACCACCGCTGCGGTTGGGGAGCCCGGTGACGGTGGTGTGGCAGCCTGTTGTTTTAACCCCTCCAAGGGTAGGGGGTTTGTGTCCCGGGGCCCGTCGGATGGTTGGTGACTGGGTGCTGCTGGGTTAAGAACAGGGGTATTTCAGTGTACTCACTCAGTCCAGGAATAACAACACCGACAGCTTGTAAACCAGAATTTTGAGCACCACTGCAGCTTGTAGGAAGCACGCTTGGGTCCGTGCCCTTGGTGTTGCTGATAGCCTGTGGCCCTGTCCTTTGCATCTCTGTCTCGGTTGGACCCGTGGGTATAAAACTCTTTGGGTCCCTCTCACCCATATGGCTAACGGAGTGAGCTTGCTCTCAGGGTTCACGCGTAGGATTTCTTTGGACTGTATTGGGAAAGTCCTATCCCATCAGTGCGTTAGTACCCCGATTTTGGAGCGGGCTGGGTATGACACTTGAAGTCCACCCCCGTCGAGTAAATTACCGGAACGCGTGAAGCTACTTGCCAGTCTAGGGTCCACGTACCCAATCGTGCCCTGGCCCCTGCCCGGTGATAGCTCAAGGCCGCCGGCCACCCTCCTCGGCAGTCCGTGCCCCTTGACACTGTCCCCTGCGACTGGGTTACAGCTCCTACCAGGCCAAGACAAACGTCTGCCACCTAGTACACAGGAGCTCTTCTCCGTTGCCTCTCCTCACAAGAGGCACCACTCCACCTCCTCCCCTTAGCCTAACTTCAGCTCAACTTTCACTTTCCTGACCCTCCCCTCACCAACCCCCCAAGTGGGCGGCCCTATTCCCTTCAGGCACCCCAATGGCGTGTCTGGTAGGTTAAAGTGGGAAGTGTTCCTAGGATTTTGATTTGCTAAGCTGTTAGCAACACCAAAGGACCTGGATCTGTAACCAAGGAGGGTGGATACTGTGAAGAAGGGTAGATTGCACAATACCCTGTGACAACCTGATAGGCCAGGACGTCACATAGATAGATAGATAGATAGATAGATCATTTTTTTTGTTATTAGGGGGCCCAATTACAACTTTTGCTATGCAGCCCTTTAATTTCAATGAACTGATACGAACAATACATGAATATGCGGTATATATGAACTTTATATATGTGTATGTGTGAGAGCATATTATTGGAAAATCTTCAGATCTTCATAAATAACAACTTCAATTATCCAAGTTATAATCCCATTCCACTACAGCAAAATGAAGATAAAATATCTGTAATACAATATCCTAGCGGTATAGGCAATAATAATATTTCTTCTTTACTCAATACCTGATCCCTTTGCACCAATATTTTGCTTCTTAATGACAGGTAAGTGAAAAAAAAGGGTTTTAATAAATTCTTGATTATCCACTATACGCCTGACATACTTATAAACACAAATCCCTTAAGAACCTGCATTTTGATAGAAGCATTTGGCTTTCAGCAATTCTGTTTGATTAAAAATGTTTATTAGACTGTTAAATTATTTACTTAATATATTTGATCATCTATGTGGGATAAAGCTTGTAAAATGACATATACTGTGCAGGCTTCACTGCTGGTATAGAGATAGTAAGTTGTATACGCTAGCATTTTAAAACAGAATTTGATAATCCCCCAATGTAACACATGGGGGGTCTCACAACACACCCCTACCATGACTTTGAATTGAGGATGTAACATGTACTTGTGCCTTTCAGTAATTTTTCTCTGAACTCTACCTGTGAAGAGATGGTTGAACATGGTGGGAGAGGAAACAAACACATTTTTTTCATAATCTATTGGGAGACACTTATGTTATATGTCTATTTGTAACCACCTAGTCGTTATTATGTAAATTGCTGCCTTTTAATAGTTTTATTAAAATGTCATCACAATGTATTAAATTTGATGAAGTCCTAATAAAATTTGGGAAAAGATAAATGTGAACACATCTGTATTCCTTTCACAACTAGTGATGAGCGAGCACTACCATGCTCGGATGCTCGGTACTCGTAACGGGCAGTCGGTCGGTTAGACGGGCTCAACTCGTGTACTGAGTATAATGAAAGGCAACTGTGAACTTGAGCATGTTTCTGAAAACCCTTCAGAAGAAATCCTCGAGTTTCCCATTTACTTCCATTAATCTTGGATTCCCGAGTCGAGTCCATCCTTTTCTTCGTGAGTACCGAGCACCCAAGCATGGTAGTGCTCGCTCATCGCTTTTCACAACATGAACAAAGGCTGTAATGTTTCTTCAGTGGAGGCCAATGGACAGAATGGTAAAGGTCAGTTGACTTCTACTAAATGTGGGTCTACAGAGTGTTCTGCTGGTCCCCTTCAATTGGTGATTAATCTCTACAAATACATTACTATTTCTCTCTAAAACTGGTATCAGCTAAGACATTTCCTACTGACATATAGTTGGTATATCAACTCAATCTAGTTTTTCAGTTTATTAAAGGGATTCTCTAACCAGATTTTTGCCATCTAATCTGAGAGCAGCATAACATAGAGGCAGAAATCTTTATTCCAGTGCTGTGTCACTTACTGGGCTGCTTAGTGTAGTTTTCATAAAATCACCGTTTACTCAGAAGTAGATTATCATTTGAGGACTACTTGTCCTGGTGCCAGGTAGTCCAGCATATTCATAAACTCTGTATAACTGCTTAATCTGCAACAGAGAAAACATTGATTTTATCAAAATGACAGCAAACAGCTCAGTAAGTGACACATGGCTGGAATCAGGGTCTCTGTCTCTACATTATGTTTCTCTCAGATGGGGGCCAAAAACCTGGTGACAGATTCCCTTTAAGATTAGAAAACAATTATTTTTCCTGTGCCTGTACACTCTAAGTAATATTAGGAGCCTCAGGAACAATTTTCAGGAAAATGCATTAATTTTATGGACGATCTGCTTAAGGCCTGTGACACACATCCGTGCCACTGGCACGTGTTTGTCATTTTTTACACATACCGGCGGCACGGAGACACGTTAAGCAATGCTACCCTATTGTAGCAGGCACACACACGTAAAACCACACGGAACGTGTGTCCGTGTGCGTTTGTACGTGTGTGCATTTTTCAAAGCGCTGACATGTCAGTGTTTTCTCCCGCAGCACGGGTGTCACACGGCCCGCACCCATACCACACGGGTGTAGTGTGGATGCGGTCCCGTTTGACACGCGCCGGAGAAAACACACGTGTCAGTGAAAATAAAACAAACATTTACTCACCTTCTCCAGCCCTCCTGTCTCTGCCGCTGCTGCCTCTTGCTGCTGACCGCCGCTCATTAATCTCATAGAATAATCACTTCACTGCCTGGCAGCAGCAGCAGCGGGGAGACGGCAGGGCTGGAGACCGATGATCAGCATCACGGACAGCAGCGCGGACAGCAGAAAGGACCACGTGAGTATGTTAATTACCGGTTCTACGTGTACTATCGTGGATAGCACACGTATAACACACGTGTCCCGCAAGTACCAGAGACACGTACTTACCTACACGCAACACGCAGGGGAAATACGTGTCTCTCGGCACGTGCGTGAATTTCACGTGAATGTGGCAGAGGCCTAAAGGGAATCTGTCAGCAGGTTTTGCTATGTAATCTGATAGGAGATAGAAACAGAATTACTGATTCCATGGATGTATCACTTCTTAGGCTGGGCACTGTTGTTTAATTTCAATGATTGTTTTATCACCAGGAGCTTATCACTACTCAGACTACAGATTTTGCTTGTTAGACCGACCATGTCCTCCTCTATGTATTTTGATATATTACATTTTTTTAAGGCACATCAAGTGACTGTCCATTACCTGCGCACTTTTTTTCAAATTTCAAAGTCCTGTATATAAGGAATCCCTTTGTATTGACTCTTGATGTACATTAGGGATTTGATTCCTGAAGAACGAGTTCTATAGGCTCTGAAACGTTTTGAATAATAAAATCAAGAAGATTTCTTCTCCGGAGTGATTTCCTCTATCCACAAGGCAGCGCGGGTTAACCCTTTCTTCCTACTCCGCGTATACCATATACAGATCTTGCTTGTTTGACCAACTATGCCCTCCTCTGATAAGCAGCTTGTGCTGTTTCTATTTGTCTTAGTTAAAACTGTTATTTAATGTTTTTCATGCTTGTCTCTGCTGCCATCTACTGGTCAGACCTTTCGGCTCCTCTGTTTCTTTTGTCCAGCCCATGGGAGTGTCTGATGACCCTCTTGCATCACATCCTGGGATGTTCATTTCCAAACCAGAGTTTGCGAGAACAACTTCCCATATTGGATTGGAGCTACTAGGAGCAAAGTCTTCTGACCACGTAGTAGCTTCAGAGGCAAGCATCACTGAGAATTACAATGCCAAGTACTTGGATTACTGCACTCTGCATGTCCTAACCTTTGGAGAAAATAAACCACCATTGTTTCATCTCAGCATGTGCATTTTTCACTCTGGAGCGCTCTGGTCCTGTCTGCCCCACCTATAGGAAAAACGAAGGTAAGATTCTCACAACCTCTCACAACTACGCACCTTCCATCGCCTTTAATTGGGGACAGAACAGTCAGAAGACTGCTTAAGAGCTTAATACCCCGGCTACAGATCCCTAAGAACCCTGTAACTTCCCATGTAATCTGCCTAGGAACAAGCCTTGTGCACTAGTCTGCCTGCACAGTGCATGCCTGGAAAAGCCTAAGGGGAAGCTCTCCCATCTGCCACGTCCTGTGTCACCTCTGCTTGCATTGTAAAGGGACAGTTTATGCACCTGCTGTTTCCCTCTAGCCATACCACTTCTATAGACTTGCAGTACATTATACCTCATTACTGCACATCGCTGCACTGCGAACCCCAAGTTTTGCTAAACACACCTTGGGAATCTCATCAGGGAGTCCTTGCAGAGCTGCACAACGATTTTTTTTTTTTCAAAAGTCAAGTTTCTTAAAGAGACAGTACACCTTAAATCAAAATGGCTGAAAAAGACCTTGGACAGTTCCCCACTGCTGAAACAGAGCAAATACAATCTGATACTGTCCATTATGAAGCCCAGGAGGCAAAGCCCACGCTTTCAGCAGACCAAGTTGTCCGACCGAAGCGCTCTTCCAAACCCACGATAAAGGCCGCTGAAAACTATCACACTATGAAAGATGAGCTATGTGAACACCTGGAAGAACAGTGGGAATGAGTCACCTATTACATGCCAAGACTTGAATCCTCATCAGGTGATGCCACATGCTTACAAGCCGCTCTGCAACGGCTGAACACAGCTCATGAAAGATACAAGAGACTATCAACAAGGTACATTACCTTTCTAAAAGACTCTAAAATTGATGAAGCTCTTTCAGACCTGAGCAAGGCAGAAGAGGTAAACAAGGAAAGAGATGCCAAGGTGCAAGATGCCATAGACAAGGCCGAACACCGTATCTCTCACCAGCAAGAAACCAGATCACACTGATCAACCTCATCTAGACGTTCCACTCGGTCATCCGGGTCATCATCCTCAAGAAGCTCAGCCCTGAGCGACAGGATTCTAGAGGCCCGCATAAGAGCAGAGGAATCCAAGGTGAGAAGTTCCTTCACAGAAAGAGAAGTAGAGGAAGAAGCCAAAAGGGCAGAAGCAGAAGCCAAAAGGGCAGAAGCAGAAGCCCTTGCAAAAGCAGAAGCTGCTAAAGCAGAAGCCAAAAGGGCAGAAGCAGAAGCCCTTGCAAAAGCAGAAGCTGCTAAAGCCGAAGCCCTTGCAAAAGCAGAAGCTGCTAAAGCAGAAGCCCTTGCAAAAGCAGAAGCCGCTAAAGCAGAAGCCCATGCAAAAGCAGAAGCCGCTAAAGCGGAAGCCAAAAGGGCAGAAGCGGAGGCTCGGATAAAGATTCTTCGGTCACAGATGGAAGAGGAAGTTGCGCTAGCTAAAGTGAGACTACGTGAGCAAGCATTGATCCAAGGTCCTGATCCAGCTGACTCGCCACCACTGGAAGCAGACAATCCAGTTGATCGCACAAGAGACTATGTACTGAATCAGTTACCTGTAGCAACCCCGGTTTGCAGTACCGTCCAAGCCGACAACACCGAAACCTCCAACTTACCTCTACCAGTACCAGTGCCACCTAAAGCACCCGAGCAAATTAATAACAGTCACCAAGAGGTGCCCTCTCAAACACAGCCACCACAGCAAGATGGCAACCAAGTGTTTCCTGACCCACTTCCACAGTACAAGCAGCGGTCATCAGAATCTACAGAGGCTAAACCACAGCTCAACCCTGCAGCAACGTCATTTTACGGGAACATCTCATCCATTCACGCCAGGCAGCCCATACGCCCCAGGGGCATCACGAGTCGTCGTGGCAACAAGTGGTGAGAAATCAGATATGTCTGAGTTTGCCAGGTTCATGGTGAGCAGAGAGCTAATCAACACTAGTCTCACGAAATTCGATGATCGTGCAGAGAGCTACAGGGCCTGGAAAGCAACTTTCAAGGCAGCCATCGCCAATCTCAACTTCACTGCAGAACAGGAGCTCGACCTCCTGATCAAGTGGTTGGGCCCAGGCTCTACAAACCGTATCAAGAGCCTCAGAACCGTCTATGTGGGACAAGCAGAAGCAGGTCTCGCTGCTGCATGGCAGAGACTGGAACACACCTTTGGCAGCGCAGAAGCAATAGAGAAAGCCCTATTCAAGAGACTGCAGGACATCCCAAAGATCAACCTTAAAGAAGTCCACAAGCTTCAAGACCTAAGTGATCTGCTCATGGAGCTGGAGCTCGCCAAAAGAGACCCTCGTCTGTCTGGGCTGTGCTACCTGGATACAGCCCATGGAGTGAACCCAATCGTGGTGAAGCTGCCATACAGTCTGCAGGAGAAATGGGCAACGTCAGTCTCAAGGTACAAAAGAATGAATGACGTCACCTTTCCCCCATTTATTCAGTTCTGCAAGTTCATTGACGAGCAGGCCCAGATGAGGAACGACCCCAGCCTCGACTTCCTAGAGTTCAACACTTCGGCAGCTGCAACATTATCATCATCATCAAGGTATGAAGGTGCCATACACAAACACAGAGACATTAAGAACACTGTGAGTGTCAGGAAGACTGAGCTACCATCACCTGCAGCACGCACAGATAAACAGAACACCATCTCATCACGAGATAAGTCTTTCAATCAAGAATGTCCCATCCATAAAAAAACGCATTCACTGAACAAGTGCAGAGGGTATAGATCCAAAACCCTACAGGAGCGCAAGAAAGTCCTCACAGAGCTTGGGATCTGTTTCAAATGCTGCGCATCACTTGAGCACATGGCCAAGGACTGTAAATCCATCGTCAAGTGTGAGGAGTGTCATAGTGAAAAACACGTTTCAGCCATGCACCCAACCCAGCTAGCTAGAGACACACCGGCTGCAGTCACCACCACTCCCACTAAAAGTCATGGCGGGGATCCCAAGAATCAGACTGACACCACCACAGCCGTCTCCTGCTCATGCTCAGAGGTATGTGGAGAGGGCCAAACACAGAAATGTTGTGCCCGAATATGCCTCATCAAGGATTATCCCGAGGGACATCCAGAAAAGGCAATGAAGGTGTATGCCATCATAGACGACCAAAGCAACCGGTCCCTAGCAGGAACCAAATTCTTTGAAGCCTTCGGAATTAATGGACCATCAGAACCCTACACCTTGAACACCTGCTCAGGTCGCATTGAGACTAGCGGCAGAAGAGCCCAGGGAGTCATTGCTTCTCCTATCAATGGGAAGACTGAAATACCTCTACCAACGCTCGTTGAATGTGACCAAATACCCATCCACAGGAATGAAATTCCTACCCCAGAAGCTGCATTTCATCAACCACACCTAAGACACCTCGCTAGTGTTATCCCACCTCTGGACAATAACGCAGAGATTCTACTCCTGCTCGGCAGAGACAATCTAAGGGTACACAAGGTGCGACAGCAGTGTAATGGGCCTGACTATGCACCATACGCCCAGAGACTGAACTTGGGATGGGTAGTCATAGGAAATGTGTGCGTTGATCGATCAGAAATTGATTCCTTCAAGACTTATGTGCATGGAGATGGGCGCACAACCTGCTTAAAGCCATGTCCTCATCACTATGGAGTGAAAGAGAAGTCTCCAGACACAATACAGCTACCTGACATCTCTTCTTCTCTGCATATCGACAACTTGGGAAGATCAGTCTTTCACACAACCAAGGACGACGATAAAGTAGCCTTGTCAGTAGAGGACAGAGAATTCATCGGAATAATGGCCTGTGAGTTTTCTAAAGACAAAACCAACCATTGGGTCTCTCCATTACCCTTCCGATCTACCAGGGTAAGACTCCCAAACAACCGAGCTCAAGCTCAGACCAGATTTAACTCTCTTCAGCGTTCCATGAACAGCAAGCCTGAAATGAGAGAACACAGCGTCGCCTTTATGGACAAGGAAGTCTGCAACAACCTAGCAGAACCTGTACCAACCGAACTGAATCCAGCAGATCACGCAACTAGACCTATGTCTATAAGTTCTTTTGCTAACTCTTCTTGGCTTACAGGTCCAGAGTTCCTGCTGAGACAGTCAGAAGAAGGTGTCCAGGAAGCCTTCAGCATCCTAGATCCAGACAACGATCCAGATGTCCGAGCTGAAGTCAATACCCTGGCCACCAGTGCAGAAAAAACTTCCAACTTCGGTTGCCAACGTTTTGAACGTTTCTCCAGCTGGATGAGGCTCGTCAGGACTGTCGCTAGGTTAGTGCATATCGCCAGATGCTGTCGTACTGACCTTAAAACCAAAGACTGTCATCGCTGGCATGTCTGCCACAAAGCCCTTTCTGCTGAGGACATCTCCCATAGCGAGTCCCTCATAATACGCCACCTCCAACAGAGTGAATTCGCCATAGAATGGAAGTGTTTATACAACAAACAGCAGATTCCATTAAGAAGTCCTCTCGCCAATTTAAACCCAGTCATCGACAGTTTCGGCTTACTAAGAGTTGGTGGTCGTTTAAATCAGGCTCATCTTGGAGTTGCAGAACAAAATCCTCTCATCATTCCCAACAAACACCATGTTACAGTCTTGCTGATCCGACACCACCATGAAAAGACTGAACACCAAGGCAGGCAAATTACAGGAGGTGCTTTACGGTCTGCAGGCCTCTGGATTATTGGAATGAAGAGACGTGTAGCACAAATACTACACGATTGTGTGCACTGTCGTAAAGCGAGAGGAAAACAACTGTACCAGCAAATGGCTGACTTGCCTACAGACAGACTTTCCACAGAGCCACCTTTCACCTACGTGGGCCTAGACGTTTTCGGACCCATGGATGGTGTCCACACGCAGAACTCGCGGAGGCCAAGCAAACAGCAAGCGGTGGGCTGTGTTATTCACCTGCATGAGTGTTCGAGCCGTTCACATTGAGGTGTTAGAGTCCATGGATACCTCCAGCCTAATCAACGCCTTGAGAAGGTTCCTTGCCATCAGAGGACCAGTGAAACAGCTGAGGTCTGACCGTGGAAGCAACTTCGTCGGTGCATGTAGAGAACTGAACATCGACACCAAACCTATCCAAGATCAGCTGGCAGAGAAAGGTTGCACCTGGATCTTCAATCCCCCTCACAGTTCTCACATGGGAGGCTCCTGGGAGAGGATGATCGGGATTTCACGCAACATCTTGAGCTCCATGATAATGGACGTCAATTCCTCAAGACTCACACATGAGACTCTAGTCACTCTTTTAGCTGAAGTCTCAGCCATTATCAATTCAAGACCCCTTGTGCCGGTGACCATGGATCCAGAAACACCAACCATATTAACTCCTACTATTCTCATTACCCAAAAAACTGACAACGCGGTAATGCCCAGCGGAGAGTTCACCCACGCGAACACTTATCAAAAACACTGGAAACGGGTTCAATACTTGGCTGACTACTTCTGGAACCGATGGAGGAAGGAATACCTCACCATTCTTCAAAGGAAGAAAGAAGTGGCGACATCCCAAGCCGAACCTCAAGGAAGGAGACCTAGTCCTCATGAAAGATCAGACCACAGAAAGGACTGACTGGCCTATGGAACTAATTATTAGGATACTGCCTAGTCAGGACGGCAATTTTCAGAAGGTGGAGCTAAAGGTCATCAGGAAAGGTGAGACGAAGACCTTTGCAAGGCCAATCCACGAACTTGTTCTGCTTTTGCCCATAGAGAGCGTCCCTACAGGATGAACGCTACCGGACCTGAACTTTGAGCCATCCTTCTTGTTTTGGACTCAATTGAGCTTGTTTTTGCATTTAACATGCCTTTCCTTTCAGGTTGTATTATGGACTCAATAGTGAAATCCCCAAAGTGAATTTCAGACGGGGAGTGTGCTGTTTCTATTTGTCTTAGTTAAAACTGTTATTTAATGTTTTTCATGCTTGTCTCTGCTGCCATCTACTGGTCAGACCTTTCGGCTCCTCTGTTTCTTTTGTCCAGCCCATGGGAGTGTCTGATGACCCTCTTGCATCACATCCTGGGATGTTCATTTCCAAATCAGAGTTTGTGAGAACAACTTCCCATATTGGATTGGAGCTACTAGGAGCAAAGTCTTCTGACCACGTAGTAGCTACAGAGGCAAGCATCGCTGAGAATTACAATGCCAAGTACTTGGATTACTGCACTCAGCATGTCCTAACCTTTGGAGAAAATAAACCACCATTGTTTCATCTCAGCATGTGCATTTTTCACTCTGGAGTGCTCTGGTCCTGTCTGCCCCACCTATAGGAAAAACGAAGGTAAGATTCTCACAACCTCTCACAACTACGCACCTTCCATCGCCTTTAAGTGGGGACAGAACACAGCTCACTGTCAATAGATACTGTACACACAATGCTGTGGGTGGGGTTAGCTTTCTGAGCTTTGCTACATAATACAGCTAAAAACTCTGATTGTATCAAAACTTCTGCATCCAGTAAAGTAAATGATACATCGCTGGAATTAGGGTCTATTTTCCTATATTGTGCTGCTCTCAAATGAGGGTGCAAAATCCTGATGACAGATTTAAGTTTAAGTTATTAAAAATGAATTTTGCTTTGCATTAGATTAGTCATCTTAGTATATAAACATTCTACAGTACCACAATTTTATTTTTGGTATCTTTGTACAAAACAGTAAAGCATCCTTATGGTTCCTGCTTTCTCTTATGCTAAATCTCCCCTTTCCCTCATGCTCCTTCTATCACAGAATCCTCGACCCCAGTGTTGCAAAACAATATTGCTCCAACCATTAAGCCTCCGTCTTGTTCTACATAATGCTCTCTATACCAAAGTCTGTAATAGCACAGACAAAATGTTTGCTCAGCAATCTGAAAATCTTCTTTCTTTTCTTCATTTCATTTTCAGCAAGCAGAAGAAGAATACAGGAGAACATATTGCATATTTCACATTACTCCCCGGGGCATTGTCTGTTATTTTCTAACTCTTACCTTTTATTTGTCCACAACATGTGCAAAGATTTTTTTTTTTGGGGGGGTGGATCGGGAGGGAAGAATAGCGATATAATGTGAAAGTGGTTGTTTTCCCTTGTGCAATCATCTGTAAATATAACATGTAAATGAAGGGAAATAGGATGCAAGTTGTGCGGCCGACACTATGCTCTACACAATATTTTACAAGAATTTAGGATATCTTGTAAACAAGAGGTGATTTCCGAAATTAACCATTGGAAAAACTCAGATTTAGTGAGCTGTCATAGACTCCTTCAAATCTCTTTGACTCTTTAATTATTTATAAGGCATGTTGAAAAGTGTGTGCCTGCAACTGACATGCCGTATTCATCAACAGGACGAGCTAAAAACAGGCACACTCTCCAAGGTGAAATAATGAATGCCATTTTTTGACATGATGCAATAAACTCTTAGTGACCAGTTGACTGCTGTAGTAAATAATAGTATGAATACATATATATATATATATATATATATATATATATATATATGTATATATGTGTATATATATATATATATATATATATATATATATATACACACATGTGTATATATATATATATATATATATATATATATATATATATATATATATACAAGTGTATATATATATATATATACATATAGGTATATACATGTATGCACACATATATATATATATATCTATATCTATATATATATATATATATATATATATATATATGAAAGAGGTAAGAGTCCCGGTGCACCACCTACTCCGCGTGTTACTACACGTTCAGCTACTTGAGCCCTACTGAGCCATGGAGGGGATCATGGTGCAGACTTTCGGTGAAGACCAAGATAAATCCAAAGGAGAAAGTCGCACTCCAGATGATCACCATATCACTCCGTCTTTATTGCAGGGGAAACATGAAGGTACAAGCGATGGGGAGGGTGAGACAAGCCATACAACGCCGATTGTATGGCTTGTCTCACCCTCCCCACCGCTTGTACCTTCATGTTTCCCCTGCAATAAAGACGGAGTGATATGGTGATCATCTGGAGTGCGACTTTCTTTCTCCTTTGGATATATATATATATATATATATATATATATATATATATATATATATATATACATATACTGCTCAAACAAATATGATGATATGACGCAATAAACTCTTAGTGACCGGTAGAAAGCTGTAGTAGATAATAATATGAACATCTCTCTCTCTCTTTATATATATATATATATATATATATATATATATATATATATATACTGCTCAACAAATAAAGGGAACACTAAAATACCATTGTGTTGTTTAAGTGTTCCCTTTATTTTTTTGAGCAGTATACATATATATATGCTTATGTGACATGGATTAGCAATGAATATACTATACAGTATATAGAAATGAGCACAAATAAAAACCTGCCATCATTAATATATTAATATTCTGCCTGTTTTCCCATTAAATTGCTTTAATCTGACTGCAGACCTTGTCTTTTCCTACTTAAGCCAGATTTCTAATGGTGATAGCTTCTGATGGCAGCTATTTCAGTACCAGTCTAATACCCAGCTTTGCACAAATCCTGAATGGTAGTTCTATCTTTATTTTTAATACACCAATGCAACCCACTTTTGCAAAGTAGTGCTTGTATTAGTGTCATGTCTGTAGCATTGACGTTATGTTCAAGCTCAGGATGGACATTGATATATGTACTTGCTTCATAGATGAATGATGTGGAGCCAGGACCAGGTCATGATGTGTGGAGGCCCCTGGGAAAAAATATTACATGTAGGAAGAAAAAGAATGTGCCAGAGGAAAGTCAGGTTGCATGTGATAAAATAAAAACTAAAGTTATAATATTTTAAATGATTACAAATCCTTACATTATGAAGGCGTCTCTATGGTAGAGATCCATAGATGGTGGAGACCCCCATAGATCTGCCCCTTTTGTTTTCTCTATAATACAACATAGATCTGTGCACTAATACAAAAAAAAGGGGAAAATATACTTTAAATATTATATGATGCTATTTGGACTAATTAGTGTATTATCTATAACTAAAATATTTGATTATTTTTTCTAATAGGTCTAAAAGACTTAAAATTGTGGCAAAACAAATAAAGCCTACTTGTCCCATCCTTCACAACAAGCAAAGACTGCTGGTTCTGTACATACCAGTCTAATTCTCATATCCTTCACAAAAAACAAAGACTTCTTGTGCTTTACATAGCAGTCTAATTTCCATATCCTTCACGAAACGGAAAGACTGCTTGTGCTGTATACACCAGTCTATTTCTCAAAAAATCCTGCACATACCAGTCTAATTTTAAAATCCTGCACAAAAGCCAAAGAATGTGTGTATTGTAAATACCATTCTAATTGTCATATTCTTCACAACAAGCAAAGACTGCTTGTGTTGTACATATCAGTCTAATTCAAATATCCTTCACAAAAAGCAAGCATGCATTGGGTCAGCAATTGTCCAATAACGTGCCTTCCCCAAACAATGCCCTTTCTATGTTATTTGTATGTGCAACTTTGAAACCATAGAGAGCAGAAACAGATAGATAAAGTCCAACTTCTTTATTCCTATGTGAATGTGCACCAATGATGCGCATTTCTGTCACTAAGCTCTGCTGTATTTATTCTGTGAGTTTTGCTGGTGATGGAGAAGACATTGTACCCAAAAGTTCTGTCTGCTCCTGGCACTGTCCAACCATAGATGTGTGGCTGGGACATGTGGTGCTGTCAGGCAATACGGGTGCATGTGCTGTTGGGCAGCTTAGCAAGTTTAAAGGGAACCTGTCACCACTATTTTTGGCTATAAGCTGCAGCCACCACCACACGGCTCTTATATACAGCATTCTAACATGCTGTATATAAGAGCCCAGGCCGCCGTGAGAACATAAAAAAACACTTTATAATACTCACCTAATGGACGCGCTGCGGTGGAATTGAGTCATGGAGGCGTCTCCGTTCTCCGGTGTCGGCGCTGCCTCTTTCGGCCATCTTTATCCTCTTTCTGAAGCCTGTGTGCATGACGCGTCTACGTCATACACACTCGCCGGTCCTGTGCAGGCGCACTACAATACTTTGATCTGCCCTGCTCAGGGCAGATCAAAGTGCGCCTGCTCAGGACCTGAATGCCGGCGAGTGTGTATGACGTCAAACGCGTCATGCACCGCAGCTTCACAACAAGAAGGATGAAGATGGCTGAAAGAGGCGGCGCCGGCACCGGACAACGGAGACGCCTCCGTGACCCAATTCGACCGCAGCGTGACCATTAGGTAAGTATTATAAAGTGTTTTTTATGTTCTCACAGCGGCCTGGGCTCTTATATACAGCATGTTAGAATGCTGTATATAAGAGCCCTGTGGTGGTGGCCGCAGCTTATAGCCAAAAAAAGTGGTGACAGGTTCCCTTTAATCTATGGTCTGTTGTGACAAATGGAGCAGTATCACCCCCAGAACACTGAGCATACTGCTGTGAGTTATACGTTACAATGTTACACTGATTTTGGTCTTTGTCTCCTTTTTTCTCAGTTATCTGACTTGATTTTATAGATACTCGTTACTGATCTTACTCTGACTTAACCCTCTATTTGCCTAATGGTTCTGAGTCTGAGCCCGTCTTCCTTGTTCTGATCTCAGTTATGTACTGACTTTGTGTCTGTCTTCTGGTACTATCCTCTGCCAGCTAACAACATGAGCTGGCAGGTACTGCTCGCACGCAACCCAATGTACCCTGTTGTAGACTCTGGTATTGTTTCACTGGTACCTCATAAGCAAAGTGGCTTGTGCAAAGTTAGTCTGTGAAAGCCCTAATTAGATCTGCATGGTTCCCATGTACAGTTCACCATTGCACCCATCTCCCACTTACGGTAATCCATCTTGGTTTTTCTGTTGGTAGAGACACATTGTGCTTTATGAGAGATATATAGCATAAAGATAGACAGCAGAGATACATGTGGTTAGCACTTTGGGATCATTTATTGTGATTAAGAAAACAATTTTTATATCAGGTGATTTTCAGATAGGTAGTGATGAGCAGACTTGCAGATAAAAGGGATCGGTGGATCCCTGTGATCCAATTTTTAAAATCCCATTCTGGGCCAGATTCTGGGCCGGATTCTGGGCCCCATATAAGTCTATGGGCACCAAACAATCAGCTGTGATATCACTCAGGTTAGTTGCGGTCACAGCTGAAGGTTCCTACGGTCCTCCACCTGTGACTGCAGGTAACCTGACCTATTTATCATATTTTTTTTATCAAGGATGATTAAGCTGCATGAAAAAACAGTTACCATTTCATTTATAAGCAGTTAAACTCTTTTCTTTACACCTGTTTTCAGTTGTCATTTGCATAAATCCCTATTCCCCCAAAGTATTGAAAAATGTAAATTTAACATGATAAGCATATAAGCCATAGTAGTTCCATTAGTGCCAGTGTAGCCTGAAACCAGTATTATGGTGGGATGGAGGCAACTCAAGCATTTGTGGGCAATGAATTCATCTAGAATTCTGTATTTCCCCAAATGTCAGAACTCAAGCTAAATGATTTTTATTTTTAAATTAATTTGTATGACATGGATACACAAAGTCATTCTTGCAGTTATTTACTTTGAAGATTGGCAGGAAAAGGGTGAGATGGGAGGTATGCGAGCCTGGCAAACCCTTGTTTGTAATGCACCAGCTGATATAATCAGCTCTGAGTTTAGTAGGAGACAGCTTGGAAACAACAGGAGAAGGACCGTTCTGGTGATTGTAACACTTTAGGAAACAAACAATGATATTAAGTTATAGGATCTGGCTACAGGATCCAGCTGTCACTCAATCTAGTTATCGAAAAAGAAATTGAAGAGCCTTACAAACTCTAAAGGAGAATTGGCTTGATCACATATGTTCTGAAAATAGATACATTTAATTTTATATTCTCCACCAAATGTTCAAACGCCATTCACCTCAATTGCTGCACCTGTCTTCCTGGATTGGAGGGATTGCTTTATTGTCTCTGAATTACAGGTTTTTTTACAACAATAAAACTGAACCTGGTTTAAATAGTCTATTCCATACGATGGCTGTATTAACACAGCAGACTTTATTTTGCATTTTATATATCTATTTGTTATATATTTAAATATGTACATATATTCATAGATACTGTACATATTGTATATCTTTGAGTATATTGTTTAGCCACATCTATCTATCTATCTATCCATCTATCTATCTATCTATCTATCTATCTATCTATCTATCTATCTATCTATCTGTCTGTCTGTCTGTCTGTCTGTTTGTCTGTCTGTCTGTCTCTCTATCTATTTGTCTATCTATCTATCTGTCTATCTGTCTATGTATAATTTTATATATATATATATATATATATATATATATATATATATATATATATATATATATATATATATATATATATATATATATATATATATATATATATAATATATGACATAATGCACTTTGTCCAATTATCAACAAGCTTTTCTATTCTCTCATTATAAATATTGTAGGCTGGGCTGTGAGTCACAAATCCCCCTGGCTTCTTTTCTACATCAGATGTGAATCTTAGGCTATGTTCACACACTGCATCTTTTACTGCATTTTTGGGGCATTTTTTGGTCACAAAGATGTACCTAAATACATGCATTTCCTTCTCCCAGCAAAGTCTTTGAGATTTCTATTTTGTTGTCTACACAATGCATCTTTTGTTGGCTGCATCTTGGCTGTGTTTTTGAAGATGCGTCCAAGATGCAGCATGTCAATTCTTTCTACATTTTTGCCAGTGTTTTTGAGCCCTTCTAGTCAATAGATTTGAGTTAAAAAAACACATTGGACAAAATGCAGTAAAAAACCCAGAAAAAACACATCAAAAACACATGGTATTTTTTTATGCGTTTTTGCCGTGGGTGCGTTTTTTGGGGCCAACAACGCTGCATCTTTGTGGTTAAGAAAAGATGCAGTGTGTAATCATAGCCTTAGTCCTCACAAGGCTTCTTTCAGGAACATACTCTACTGTCATCCAGAATCTGTTCATGTGTAACGCTCAATGTTGTTATCAGCCATGAACACGGTCGGCCGTCAGGCTCCATCTCTATGGCTGACAATTTTACTACCTTACTTGAACGTCTCTATCCATTCATATATATTTCTTCATGGGAAAACATTTTCATCATACTGTGCACAAAGCCTTCAATAATTATTGTCACCCGATGTACCCTCAGATCACAAAAAAATGAATCACTGCATGATGATCTTGTTTTGTGTAAATCACAAGTTGAGTGGCCATTCTTTCTTCCTACATGGTCACATAAGAATGGATGTATCATGACCAAACCCCCACAGTTGTAACTGGGGAGTGAACTTTTAACATAACTAGAAGGAGCAATATTTGATCCTCACCCTCGTATGTCCATACAGGAAACACGTACACACATACAGATGCATATACCAGACAAGGAGGATCCAGCAACACGTCCATGGAGATATTGAATTAAAAGTGTGTTTATTTCATTCCTGTTAAAGCATGGATGAAGACAGAACACAGGGAAGATCACAGCCTCCATTTTAACTGTTTCAAACTATGGATTTGTCCTTCATCAAGACAAGAATGAAATAAACAAACTTTTAAGTCAATGTTTCCATGGACGTGTTGCTGAATCCTTCTTTTCTCTTACAAGTCGGCCTTGTACCTTGTCCGTGCACCGCCTTGGAAAAATTTCCCTCAATTGAATAACAGTGAGTTGAAACAACTCTCTTTATCAACACATACAGTATATCACAAATGTTATTACATCCCATACATTTTTGTAATTATGTTTTAATGGGACAACACTGAAGCTATGACACTTTGATACAATGTAAAGTAGACAGTGTACAGCTTGTACAACAATTTACATTTTGTGTGCCCTCTAATTAACTCAACACATGGCCATTAATGTCAAAACCGCAGGCAACAAAAGTGAGTACACCCCTAAAATAAAATGTCCAACTTGTGCCAAAAGTGTCAATATTTTGTGTGACCAACTGAGCTGCTTTTTTAGTTTGAAGGATATTATTTTTACAGGTTCTTTATAGAGTACCTATCCTGTAACTTCTTCATATACCTTTAAGCGCAAATGTACTCTACTTATTTAACTAGTTATTACCTCTGAGTGATCCTGCAAATATGGAGTAATTTATCAGAAATGAATGAATGAATTAAGATCCAGGTGTAAAATTATCTTAAACTAAAACAACATTAACTCCTGATTTGTAAAACACAAATATCCTGTATGCTTTCCTTACCTTTGAAAAAGAAGAAAATAGCCAATCAAGTATAAAGGTTTGACCATCACAGTAATACAAAATAAGGGCCTATGTTCTCTAGTTTTAGGTGAGAATGACTACAACACTTTAGTAAGAATAGGAAATTGGATTGAAAGGATATTCAGAACAGTTTAAGGTGATGCATTATAAATTGTGTACAATAAACATATAAATGTGTACAGAACCTTACTGACAGTGAGTGTTCATGGAAAAGTAACTACCAGATATTCATGTATCTGGAAGCTTAGGTGGCCCAATATAAAATGTTCAACAGTGCCCTGAACTGTCATAGGTGCATCAAACGTTTGGTCTACTCATACATTCATGGGCGAAAGTTTTTGCACCCTTGAAATTAATCCAGAAAATGAAGTAGTTCTCCCAGAAAATTACTACAAATACACATGTTTTGTTATACACATGCTTAAGTCCTTTAATTGTATTGGAGCTACATAAATAAATTGAGGGAAAAAAGGCAAATTAAACATAATTTCAAATAGAACAACCAAAATGTGCAGGATAAAACGGTAAAACTTTTAAAAAATGTGGATAAACATCTTTGTTTCAAGCATGTGATGCTCATTCAAACTCACTTGTGGCAAGTAGCAGGTGTGGGCAATATTAAATTAATACCTGAAACCAGATAAAAAGGGGAGAAGTTGACTCAATCTTTGCATTATGGGTCTGTGTGTGGCACACTAAGCATGGAGAGCAGAAAGAGGAGAAGAGAATTGTCTGAAGACTTGAGAGACAAAATTGTTCCAAAATATCAACAATCTCAAGGTTAAAAGTCCATTTCCAGAGATCTTGATGTTCCTTTGTCCATGGCAACATAATCAAAAACTTTACAACCCATGGCACTGTAATCTAATCTTCCTGGACTTGGACAGCAGAGGGAAAAAATGATGAAATGTTGCAATGCAGGATAGTCCAGATGGTGGATAAGAAGCCCTAATCAAGTTCCAAAGAACTTCAAGCTCTAGGCTAATAGTGCATCAGTGTCAGTGCAAAGTATCCATAGTCAATTAAATTAAATTTAACGCTATGGCAGGAGACCCAGGAGAACCCCACTGCTACCACAAAAACATAAAGCAGCTAGACTATAGTGTGCCTAAATGTAAGTAAGTAAGTCAATATTCTTCTGGGAAACAGTCTTGTGGAAAGATGAGACCAAGATAGAGCTTTTTGGTAAAGCACATCATTCTACTGTTTGCTAAAAATGTACTGAAACCTACAAAGAAAGAACACAGTAGCAACAGTCAAATATGATGGAGGTTCAAACATATTATGGGGTTGTTTTGCTGCCTCCGGCATTGGGTGCATTGACTGTGTGCAAGGCATCAGGAAATCTGAAAATTACCAACGGATTTTGGGTCAAAATGTTGTGGCCAGTATTTGAAAGCTGGGTTTGCATACTAGGTCAAGGGGCTTCAAGCAGGACAATGACCCCAAAGATAGTTAAGAAGCACCAGAAATGGATGGAAACAAAGCTCAAGAAAGTTCTGAAGTGGCCAGCAATGTGTCTGAATATAAATCCCATTGAACACCTATAAAGAGATCTTAAAATTGCTGTTAGGAGAAGGCACCTTTCAAATAAGAGGGACCTGGAGCAGTTTGTAAAAGAAAAGTGGTCCCAAATTTCAGATGTGAGGTGTAAGAAGCTTGTTGATGGTTATAGAAAGCTATTGATTAAAGTTATTTATTCCACATGGTGTGCAACGAAATATTAAGTTGAGGGTGTTGACAATTTTGTCCAGCCTAATTTGTTTTTGTTTTGTTTTTTGTGAACTTATGTTCAATTTGCCTTTTTTCAAATTTTTTCTCATTTTTTTGTGTTGTTTCAATACACACAAAGGACATAAACGTGTATATAACAAAACATGTAATTTCAATAAATTTCTGTGAGAAACTCTTCATTTTCTAGAACAATTTAAATTGTGCCAACAGTTTAGGCCATGACTGTGTGTGCCAAAGGGACTATTTGGAGCCTTATTCGTCTCCAAGGCTCCAAAGTGACTGCACCTACTATAGCTACAAGACTAGTGCCAATGACAAAAAAGTAGAAAGCAGCTGAGAAAAAAGCACAATTAATTAATATCTACTACTATACCAGTCCACCTGCTAAGGTAAAATCAAATGTTTTTTGGCAAACAGTCTGTAAATACAGTTGTCAAAGAATTCTTTTAGGCAAGTTTGATAATAAACCTTAGCCCAGGGTGCTCTCTGATGAAGTCAGGGGGCACAATTGAGGCCCCTAAATATGCAGGTTGAACACAGTCCAGTGGTGAGAGATAAGCAGAGTAAATGACCTTTTAAACAGTAAAAAAGATAGGAATCATAATTCTTGCAATGAAAAAATATTGAGTATTGCATTTAAATCCTTTACAGCATATACCTTGATAGATAGGGTGGAAGTGCATTTAAAAACCCATGTTTTGGGTACCAAGAGGTTTGTCTAACTGATTTGAATTTAATTTTTCTATCAAGGGAAGCTGTTAGGACATTTACATAAGATAATAATTACGTTCTTGTCCATCAATACAAATGATAACACTTTTTTTAGCAGCATGACTTGCACATATTGGGAAAATGTAGCATATACGTCATAAAAAATGTGTCTGGAAGTGCACTGGGGGCAAGGGACTGCAGTTGGAAAAAGTAAACCAAGGCCATTGACACACCTCCAGTGTCCTTCAAGCTTGATTTTCATATTATTTCTACTATAGGTTTCTTGTGACTTTCACATTGGACTACTACAAAAATGTATCATTTTATTGGAGTGCCGTAGCACTTTTTCAGTATGTAAAAACATACTACTGACAGGTTCTTCATAAATATAACCTACAAGGTATAATCATCAATCTGATAATAAGAAACAGCATCACAAGAAGGCACGATTTCATGTCTAATGTTTACCTATAGAATCACATAATTTTAAGAGACATCATCATAATTCTAATTTAATCCTTATTATTTTTGGGCTAAACCCATGTATTTGCTTCATAAAATTACAATATGATGCAGTTTAATTGTCACATCACATGAGACAAGCCATCATGGAACCCCAACATAAATGTTGAGGGTTCTAGCTTAACCACTTTACTTTCCTTGTCCTGAGGGCCATAATTTTTGCCAAATGAGGGCTTGGTTTTTGTGGGACAAGTTGTAGTTTTCAATGAAACCATAAGTTTTACCAGATAGTGTACTGGAAAACATGCAAAATATTCAAAGTACGGAAAAATTGCAAAAAAAAAGTGCGATTGCATGATAGTTTTTGAAATATTTTATTCATCGTGTTCACTATATGATAAAACTGATATGTCAATGTGATGCCTCAGGTCTGTATGAGTTCACTGACACCAAACATGTATAGGTTTACTTTTACCTAAGAGGCAAAAAAAAATCAGAAGTTTGTCCAAATAAAGTGGTGCACTTTTTGCATCATTTTCTGTGACCCGAAGCGTTCTCATTTTTTGGGATCTATTTCTCATTAATAGCTTATTTTTTGCACTTCAAGCTGACATTTTTAATGGTAC
Organism: Anomaloglossus baeobatrachus; assembly: GCF_048569485.1. NCBI lineage: Eukaryota > Metazoa > Chordata > Amphibia > Anura > Aromobatidae > Anomaloglossus > Anomaloglossus baeobatrachus. The sequence goes on along the minus strand of NC_134354.1, from coordinate 156,128,428 downwards.
CATTTTTGTGCAGATGCTACTTTTCGATCGCCTGCTAATGCATTTTGCGCAAAATTTGTAGAGACCAAAATTCATTTTTGGCGCAATGCCGTTTACCAAACAGATTAATTGATTTTATGTTTTGATAGATCGGGCATTTCTGAATGCAGCGATACCAAATATGCGTATATTTCTTATTTTTTAACCCTTTAATTTTTTAAAACTTTATTTTTACTTTTTTTTTTATTTTGCTAGTCCCCCTAGGGAACTATAAGGATCAGCAGTCTAATCACTCATTTATTTCTATTGATCCCAGCTACACTGCTATAATCACCAGAAATAGTCACCTCTTGTCTCTGGCAGCACTCGGCCTGGTTAAACAGGAAGTTACTCATGCTAGCTACAGGAGTCCTCACATGACCCTGTGCTACCATGGCAACTATTGGCTCAAAGTGATCATGTCACTGCGACGCCGATGGAGCCGGGTGAGTATAGATTTACTGCAGCGAGGATGTAAATAGCTCTGTAACATTTTGACAGTGCCATTTAAGGGGTTAACGGGTACAAGTGGATCACACTCGTGCTTGCAGCGAGGCACACATGTCAGCTGTTCAAATTAGCTGATATGTGCGCGGATCCTCGTTGGCGGCTGGCAGCCGGCGGGGATTACACTATGACCGTTTAGGAAGTAATTTTACTGCCCAAGGTCGTTAAGGGGTTACATTTTTGCATTAACATATTACTGTTTAATTTTAATCATGTTGATTCCTTTACTTAAGAAACAAGCTTCAATTTATATAAATATATAAGACTAAAGCCAGCGTTACACGCTACGATTTATCTGATGATATGTCATCGGGGATCACAGTTTCGTTAGCGACGTCATTGCGGATGACACCTACAAGCGACTCCGAACAATCGCAAATAGGTTGAAAATCGTTGATCGTTGACACGTCGTTCAGTTTAAAAATATTGTTCGTCGTTTGGATCACAGCAGACATATTGGTATATTTGACACTCTGCCAACGACGAACAACATTCAAACAACCTCCTTGGTCAAACAATATATCACTGAACGATGTTTCATCGTTTTTGAGATCGTTACGTGTGACCGCTAATAAATGACCTATGTGCGATCTCGGCAAAACGTAACAATGTTCTGGGCGTGTCACATCGTTTATGAGATCGTCAGATAAATCGTGGCGTGTAAAGCGGCCTTAATGCATTCCAATAGAAGTTAAACACTGCATATCACAGAAAAAAACATAAACTAAATAGCAGCAGTCTCAGCACATATATGAGATCTACTTCCATCCTCTTCCTCCATGTTATAAATAATTGTGCCTATTCAGCATCAGAACAGCTCTAGCATTACATCTTAAGTGTCTGTGTATTTTTCTATTGTTTCCTATTATTCGCATTTCAAAGTTAAGGACAATAATGCAGCATCCTGCTGCTGCCTACATGACAGTATTTCTAGATAAATGAGCCTTTATTTCACTTTCTTCCAAGCCCTTATATTGACAGGAGAAATGGACACATTTTCTAGGGAATAAGAGATTTAATACGAGGAAATTAACATCCTCCCATTACCACATGGCACAAGTCTGTCAGTTACCACCAACAGAGTGTTTCAGCCATAGATGAAACAAGCAGAAAATTGGCTTTAACAATTCATTTGGGGAAACATAAGTGAACATATTCTACAACACAGTTGTGAGAGGGAAAAACGCCAAGAAGTCATTTTGGAGGTAACTACTGAGATGTGAGGATCATTTAAAACAGTTTCAGTGTTCATGGTCAAATATTTATTGAAGCATAAAGACATGAAGAAATAAAAAAAGAGAAAAAAGTCTTATCATGTAATTTGAAATTATTCAGAGGGTCTAATTAATCTATTAATAATAATAAAAGTGTTTGTATCTTCTACCTTAAGGAGCACTATGCTCCAATACCTCCGAGCTTCTGAGGTGCTGATGGTCGGAGACTCCCCAGATGTTGCCTGTGCAACAGGAAAAGTGAAGATCAGTGGCATATCTAAGGGTCAAAGGTGGGCTGGTGGGGAATTTTGATGCATTTTGCTTCCCCCAGTAGTGGGGGTCAGCTGCTCTCTGAGCCAGCTGTCAAACTGACAGTAATCTCATATAAAGTGCAGCGCATTAATTATTAATTTGCATTGATCAATTGTACTTGTGTCACTCAGGCCAGCACTTCCCAGTTAGAAAGACATCAGCAGCGTGATCAGGTCAGCTGAACTCACTGCTGATGTTACTCTTCGACACCACATAGGCAGCAAAGCTTAGTGTGGTACAGTGGAGTGTGTAAACACCAAAGAGTTATTGCAATTAGAGGAAATGTGGAAAAAAAATTAGTACACAGTATGAGGGGTGAGAGAGGGAGTGTGTGGACACAGAGAGAATAGCAAAGTGTGAGGGAAGAAATTAGAGGACACAATATGGAAAGCGAGAGGGGATTTGAGGACACAATAGGATGAGTGAAGGGTAGGAAATTTGGGGACACAGCATGGGGAGCAATAGGGCAGGAGGGTGTAAAAACAGTATGGTGACAAATAATTGTATATTTGCTCTCACATGACTGTCCACTTTTAGCGCTGGAAAGGGAAAATCCTAAATGTGTGCAGTGCACGCACTGTGAAAACTTAGAAACCTGTAGTTACCTAGAGTGACTACAGACTTTCATCTCAAATTTGTATAAGCCCTTTAAAATTAAACACTGTAGCATTCCCAAATCTAACAAATACTCACTGTCAGGATTCAGCTCAGCTTGCTAGCTCCAGCAGTTATCATATGACCACTCTTCTTATAAATGATTTTCATACTTACGGTCATGTGACAACTAGCTTTTCTTTCTTCTTCTATCTCTTTTTCACTGAACATTAAGAGAATTAAGAAAAGCAGCTCATTGGCTTGTGTTTCTGAGTGTATAAATCGCATTTGAATGATCGGTCACATGACAACTACTCAAACCGCTTGAGGGGGGCACCAAACTAAATTCTTGCCCCTGGTGATGGAAAACCAAGATAGGGCTCTGCTTAAGATCCAGTGACCAAATTAGTACAAAACCTGCAGGCGACACATGTTCCTATTCTAGGTAATCAGACATTTTTAGACTGTAAGGTTTTCAATAACCTAGGCAACAAATGTAGACAATCAAAATAAAATCCCTCTATTCTTGAGAACCCGGAGGATATTAATAAAGAGGTAAATTACAATTTTTAACCATGTAAGAACTTGAGATGACCTTTAAATGCATAATTTTAAAGGCACCTACGAAATCTAAGGATTATGGTTGTAGAAACAAATCTGTAGGCGCTACAGATGCTAAAAAATCATTCCAAATATTTATAAAGGGAATCTATCAGTAGGATCTGTCTGTATTGGCATGTAGATCACAGGAAGCTGAACAAAATTATACCTGTCAACTGATGTCTTAAACCAGAGATTTCTACTTTTTTCTTATACACAGTATAAGTGACCTGGCTATGGGCAGGACACAGACTTGCATGAGAATGAAAAAAATAATTTACTGTAAATAATTTCACTTCGAATCTCAGTTAATCCAATTGCCATGAAAAGGGTGGCGGTATACCACTCTAAGTACTCCAAGGACGGAATTTAACCCCTATCACAAACTTAGCCTTAGTAATGTCAAAGTGACCTCCCCATCAAAACTGATGATAAACTGGTAGTACAAACTGACCATTTAACTATATAGTGCACTAACAGACTTTTAATGTTTTTTTTATTTAAAAAATTATCCTACCTATATCTGTCATTGTCACTTGTAATCAGTCAGACCATTATGTGCAGAACAGTGACTCAAACTGACAGTGTCGCAGTCAGAGGCAATATCATCATGCTGTAACTGAGACGAATGATGTGCCACATACTGCATAATGCCCTCTGATACTGAAAAGAGGTCAATTTATGCTTTCATTTAGTAATACTGTTGCCCAGGTAGCTGGTGCCAGTAATGTTGGTGGTGATGCTGCCAGTGACTCACATTCTTAAACAAGTATGAGTTTTATTTTTTTATACAACTCTGTCAAAAGCTATTAACATTTTTTTATGATACTTTTTGTACAACACTTTATTCATTTTGTTTACACTATATTCAACCCCAATTACTCAATCCTTGCAAAATGGACATTATAAGAATTGCTAGGTAGGTAAATACATTGAAAGAAAGCAAAATGGGGCAGCAAGCCACAGTATAATGCCGGCATTACACGGTACGATATATCGGGCGATATGTTGGCAGGGTCACAGAATTCGTGACGCACATCCGGCATCGTTAGAGATGTCATACCGTGTGACACCTCCGAACAACTGTGAACGAGCAAAAATACTCACCTTATCGTTGCTCGTTGACATTTCGTTCATTTTCAAAATGTCGGTCCTCTCTCTGTGCTCCGGTTGTTCATCGTTCCCGAGACAGCACACATCACTCCGTGTCACACTCCAGGAACGACGAACACAGCTTACCTGCATCCTGCCGGCAATATGGAAGGAAGGAGGTGGGCGGGATGTTATGTCCCACTCATCTCTGCCCCTCCGCTACTATTAGCCGGCGGCTGTGTGACGTTGCTGTGACGCCGAACGTCCTTCCCCCTTCAGGAAGAGGATGTTTGCCGCCCACAGCGAGGTCGTCCGGGAGGTAAGTGCGTGTGACGGGGGGGTTAACGACTTTATGCGCCATGGGCAACTAATTGCCCCTGACGCACAAACGACGGGGGTGGGTACGATCGCTACTATAGATCGTACCGTGTGACGCCGGCATAAGTGTGGCATATATGGTTGCCAAATTGGACAAGTTATTATAGTTGTTTGAATACGGACATACACGTGTATAGTGGCATGCAAATGTTTCGGCACCCCAGGTCAAAATTGCGATTATTGTGAACAGTTGAGCAAGTTTAAGATGAAATGATCTCTAAAACGCATAAAGTTAAGGATGACACTTTTTTTTGTATTTTAAGCAAAAAAATAATAATTTACCTTCATCTTTTAAATGGTTAAATTAACAAAAAAGAAAATAGGCCAATACAAAAGTGTGGGCACCCTGCATGATTAATAACTAATAGCACTCCCTTTGGTAAGTATCACAGTTGTAAACGCTTTTTGCAGCCAGTCAAGAGTCTTTCAGTTCTTGTTTGAGGGATTTTCATCCATTCTTCCTTGGAAATGTCTTTCAGTTCTGTGAGATTCCTGGGTTGTCTTGCATGCACTGCTCTTTTGAGGAGTAGCTACAGATTTTCAATAATTTGCAGATAAGAGGACTGTGAGGGCCATTGTAAAACAGCTTCAGCTTGCGCCTTTTGATGTAGTCAATTGTAGATTTTGATGTGTGTTTAGGATCATTATCCTTTTGTTGAAGCCATCCTCTATTCAACTTCAGCTTTTTTTACAGATTTTGTTGTTTGCATCAAGAATTTGTTGAAATTTCATTTAATCCATTCTTTCCTCTTCTGTTGAAATGTTTCCCTTGCCATTGGCTGCAACACAACCCCAAAGCATGATTGATCCACACCCACGCTCAATCATTGGCGATATGTTATTTTCCAGTAATTTTGTTTCCTATTTTCTCCACACATACTTTTGATCATTGTGGTCAAAAAGTTATATTTTAACTTCATTGGTCACAAGTTTCCAAAATCCATCAGATTTGTTCAGATGTTCTTTTGCATACTTCTGACCTTGAAGTTTATGGTGAAGGTGCAGGAGAGGTTTTCTTCTGATAACTCTTCCATGAAGGCCATATTTGTGCAGGTGTATCTGAAGAGTAGAACTATGTACCACAACACCAGAGTCTGCTAAATCTCCCTGATGGTCTTTTTCAGTCAGGCAGGGGGTCTTGATTTGCCTTTCTAACAATCCTACCAACAATCCTGGAGCTCAGGTGACAGCTTTGGAGTTTAGCCCGGCCTGTCCGCAGCTGCCATGAACTGAACTGCAATTGCCGGGGAATCAGTCGGCACTTGCAGTTCAGTCCTGCAAACCCTGCGTTCAGTACAGGCTGCACTTCAGAGCTCAGGTGAGAGTTCCAGAGTTCAATCCAGGTAACTGCAGCTAGGACTGGTATTACTGGAGGTTCCTTCGGTAGGCAGTCCGACACTAACCCTGACTATAACTAGGGCTTATTTTTCAAGTAGGGCTTATATTTTAGGCATACTCCAAAAACCCTGTAAAATCAAGCTACAGCTTAGATTTGGGGTAGGTTTTACATTCGTGGAAACACATAATCAATGCTGTCTGTAAACGGGACTGGCTGAGTGACTCATTGGAATCACTAAGACAGCACTTTCTGTGTATCATTATTAGGCAAGTGAAGTGAGTCAGGCAGCCATTCTCCTTTCCACAAAGCAGTGAATTTGTGAAGAACACTCTGATCTGTTGAACTCAACAAGGAGGGGAGCAGTTCATTCTTACACTGATAGTGGGATATAAATGTTTATTACTGAATGCCATTAAATTACATTTTAAACAGAATGAGACATATTTTTCTGCTAGACAACCCCCTTAACCAGATACTTCATTTTTATTGTAAACATATCACTAGTAACTGGAGAAGTGGCTGAATGCAATGAGTTCAGGTCTATTGTCAAGGCTAGCCTTAATGCAATCTTGAAACTTGCTCTTTACTTTAAATGATCTGTCAAGTCCCAGACTTTCCAAAGAGTTTTGTAAGTGATGTGCAGTATATCTGCTTGTATTTACGTATTCTGTGTGTATATATGTGTATGCCTATGTTATTTACAATAAAAGACCTCGTAAATACAACTATGTTGTTAACGTACAAAAGCTATCTCGAGCACAGATACATTTTATGTGAAGAGTAAACATGCAGGCAAGGGATTCTTTGAAGTGTTTTATGTGCCATGTTTCTTTGTGAGGAACCCTGAAGGCGATTGATAAGAACTGCTGGCATTTCTGATTAGGAACATGAAATAGTGAAGGTAGAGATAGCCGTATTTGTGCCAGTAAGAAGGGGCAAAATGCCATGTCATAAAGGTAACTGCCTGTTTCTTTAAGCTTTTACTTTTATCTTTTTTTTTCTCTTAAAGTCATTAGTGTCTTATTAGACATAACAACAAGTATATGGAACAAAATAGAGAGACAGACAGACAGAAGGACAGACAGATAGGTAGATGATAGATAGAGATATATAGATAATAGACAGATAGATAATAGACCGATAGAGAGATAGATACATAGATAGATAGATAATAGACTTAGATAGATAGGTAGATAGATAGATAGATAGATAGATAAGAGACCGATAGATAGATAGATAGAGATAGATAGATAATAGAAAGATAGTTAATAGACAGATAGATAGATAGATAGATAGATAATAGACTTAGATAGATAGATAGATAGAATAGATAGATACATAGATAGATAGGTAGATAAATAGATAATAGACCGATAGATAGATAGATAGATAGATAATAGACAGATAGATAGATAGATAATAAACAGATAGATAGATAATAGACTTAGATAGATAGATAGAAAGAAAGATAGATAGATAGATAATAGACTTAGATAGATAGATAGATAGATAGATAGATAGATAGATAGATAGATAGATAGATAAATAGGTAGATAGATAGATAATAGACCGATAGATAGATAGATAATAGACAGATAGATAGATAGATAGATAGATAGATAGATAATAGACTTAGATAGATAGATAGATAGATAGATAGATAGATAGATAGATAATAGACCGATAGATAGATAGATAGATAATAGACAGATAGATAGATAGATAGATAGATAGATAATAGACTTAGATAGATAGATAGATAGATAATAGACCGATAGATAGATAGATAGATAATAGACAGATAGATAGATAGATAGATAGATAATAGACTTAGATAGATGGATAGATGATAGATATAGATAGATAGATAGATAATAAACATAGATAGATAGATAGATATAGATAGATAGATAGATAGATATAGATAGATAGATAGATAGGTATTAGAAAATATAGCAGACAAAGAGCCAGAAAAAAATTAGGGAAAAAGTGGACATTAATAGCCCATGTGGAGTGGCAATGGTTCAGTTGTTTCTAACCTTTATCAAGACTTGCATAGAATGAATAAATGCATAGAAGACTGGAGTTTGCAATATATACATCATGTAAGAGACTGTGACTGATATATATATATATATTTCATATAGGAAACTGAACCTGCAGTGTATACTAATAAAGGCTACATCTCAGGATTGCATGAAGACATTATCTTAAAAAGGTTACTTCTAATAAATTTTATGTAAGCCTGTCAGTTATTGGGTGTCATAAGCACACTGACTTTCATCCTTTAATCTCTGCACAGGAATCTGGACCTACAACAATGTTATATCAACATAGCAATTGGTGGCTGGAGGAATAGGCTTGAAGCAAGAATGGCCAGACAAACAGGATCAATAACTGGAGTGACAAGAACAGGGACACAATCAGGAGACATATTGAAGTCTCTGCCAGCAAGTTACTTAAAGTCAGGATCTGGATACATTAGCAAGCATAGCACACAAGAAATATAGGGATAAATCAATTTTAATAGATGACAGTTCCCAGCAGACTGTTGGGAGTTGGTTTTTTTTGGGCTTTTTTCATTATAATGCTTCCTATTAAATACTACACATAAAACACCCAAATAGAAGACTTGAGTGAAATAGGTAAACTTTTATTTTTCCAGTTAGAAGGACTTTCGAGGGACATTTGATTTATAAATTATCCTTTCCACACCTCAGAGCATAATACATGTAAAAAGTCAAAATAAGAAAAATACTTAAAAGAAACCTGCCATCAGGTTTTTACCATATAAACTGCAGTCACTACCAGTAAGCCCTTATATATAGCATTTTAGAATGCTGTAAATAAGTCCACAAACTGATTGATATAACAGAAAAAAAACTTTTATGTAGTTGGCATTCGCGGGCAGTCTTTGACCTTTCCCTGGGCATTAGTGTAATTTGCTCTGCCCTCAGCAGGAGAGCAATGGAGGACACTGTGTTGATGACATAGGACACGTCATCCACACGAAGCAAGGAAGGAGGATGGTGAAACCAAGCACAAAGGAGGTGCCAGGTCAGGATCAGCAACGTTTGCAAAAAGATTTATTTATTTATTTATCAGATACAGATACAGATCAGGTTGAACATTCTAGAATGCACTGTATATGGGCTTACTGGTACTTATATAGGAAAAACTTTGTGATGGGTTCCCTTTAATCTTACAACTCACTTCTTTGGCTACTCCACTTTTTTACTGTAACCAATCTGGTGATGAGATGAGTGAATATATTGAAGTGGAATTTAAATTTACTCAAACACTCCATACATCCACAGTTGTCACAATTTTTGTAATTCACTGGTTGCCATTTTGGGGAACTAAAAAATGCAATAAAATTCATAATCACCTTATTATTCACTTCTCTTGCCCCTCCTGTGCTTATTATAGCTCATTCAGTCCTCTAACATCTTCTTATCACAAACACTGTCGCTTACATCCAGGGCCTCTATATGCTAGGCTGGAACTTCTTGCTGTTATGTGGCAAATGTAAATCTTTGGAATATTCATGTAGAATTTAATTCCACTTAAATAAATTAGCTCATCTCTACTAAATTGCAATTCTGAAACGCTTTTACCAGTCACCAAAATTGCATGTTGTTTCCAGAAACCACTTTTGCTATATTCTACCTGTGGAAGCAGTTCACTCTGTATGCTGAGATGATGCTGGAGGTATCAAAAAAATCCACACACCTGTGCAACACTTCACAAAAACTACCTCTTTTTGATTATATTAACATCATTGGTCACTGGTCAGCTGGTATGCGGTACAAAAACACTCGTCCCCAACTATATATTTAGCTGGTTGCTACTACAATCAAAATCATTGCTGGCATCATTGCCAACTATAGTGGATGTGACTCTATTTGTAGAACCCAGCTCAGGAGCCATATCAGTAATCTGTGGCTACCAAAAGCCTGGTACACCGTAAGCCTGGTACACCTCCTCCTAACTAATAACATCCAAAGCTCTTCTTTTGACTAATGACTTGACAAATCTGATGTCGCACCAGGCCAGGTAATCAAAACAGGAGTCTGGATGCCATTATATAGGAGTTGGTTGGTGGACTCTTGTTCAGCAGCCACAGATTACTGACGTGATCTAGCACTGCAAGTCAATTACAGAATTTCTACTGATGACTTCTCCATCCCCAATGCTGATCACAGTGTCATCTGTGGATGGATGCAGAAGTTTCTGATGTAGGATCAAGTGAAAACACAGTATTACATCAAATTTAAGAATAGGCCATTCCCCCACCCTATTTAATGAGCAACCCATGATATTCACTTGTTCTTCCATTGTTTATAAAGTTACAGTTGAGCAGGGTAAATATAGTGTATATGATGTCCAAATCCCAGGTCCCCTGAAGAAAAGGTAAAACATGTGTCGGGATTCAGACATCAGGCTCTTTTACTTCAGTGTACAGGTTAACATACAATGACTATGGGATGGTAGTTAACGTAGTTGCTATTGTATGGTCATTACTGTTGCACCTTAGGTGTTAACAATTATAACTGCATAGATGGGAATACAATAGCACTTAGCCCTTGCTAGCTTAAGCGATCTTGAAAATGATGCGACCTGATAGGGATCGCTGGTAAGTCGCTGGGAGGTCGCTGGTGAGATGTCACACAGTCAGACCTTACCAATGATGCAGGAACGATATAACGATCTCAGCAGTCACTGTGACCCTGTCACACAGTGTCAAACACAGCGATGTGTCCTGCCCAGCAGGATTGCCTTTGAAGAAAATGGCCTGGACCATTCTGCAACGACTAGAGATCTCACAGCAGGAGCCTGATCGCTGGTAGATGTCACACATAACAAGATCGCTAACGGGATTGCTACTGCGTCAGAAACTGTGACTCAGCAGCGATCTCGCTAGCGTTCTCATCATGTGTGACGGTACCTTTACAGGCACTAACATTCCAATATACTAATTTAGGCGTAGATTACTGTTATACACACAAGGCCTGTAACAGACTTTAAAGGTTTTAGGTTGTTGTATTAATACCATTACAGTGGCCTTGCAATATTGTGAAATTCACCTATTGATTGCAGGTACTTACTTGCAGTGTATTGCTTCCTACTATTATTATTATGTGCTCTGGATTGTCCTAGTGTAGTTTGGTTTACCCCAGCTTGGAAAACTATTTTATGTGATCAATTTTAAGATATTGTCAATAATAAAATAATAAAATAAAAAAGTTTTTGTTGGAATATGATCACTTTTTTCATTCCTTTTTCATTCCTTATCTTTTAATATAATTGTAGTCTAAACTCTAAATTCCTTATATTCAAGTAGACCTTTTCAGCTTCTATTTGTATTCATTTAGCATAGGAAATATTGTCTCTGAAGCATTTAAAATGATATAATTTATGGCTCTGCAGTAACTATTGAATGTTGTATTGTTTTTCTATTTTTTTTATTTTAAACTGTAATATACATATTCATATTCCAGTAAAAATTTGTAACCCTGAAACATAGTGAGAGAGGAAGGTTGCTTTTTATGCGTATTTAATGGCCGATGTACTGACATTCCGTTCTTGTGTGTAGCAGAATGAATAAACAAGTAGGGTACATTGATTGCTCAGTGTGATATAGAAACTGTTTGCTAAACCATTATGTGGAGTGATTACACGTGCCCGCAGCTACGACAGGACCGATGCTGTTACAGCTCAACGTCACAATAAGATTATTAGCATTGCTATATGTATACATTGTTGAATTTATGTTTTATATTATTATATTTATGATAAAAACTTTTATACTATAAAATACCAATTTAGAACCAATCACAAAGGAAATAACTGGTGTTTCTTTGTCTTTCTATTTGTAAAATTATTTTTTTTTTTATTTATCTATGGAACTATTTTTATTACAGAAAAAGTCATTACAACTGATCAGCGTCCTCACTACTAAATTTTTTTTTAGAATAATCACAGAGGAAGCCAATGCTATAAAGTGTTAGGAGATATACTACATTGCCAGTGAAATAAACCCCGCTTCCATCAAAATCCCAAACTATATTATATAGTTAAAAAACAGTTAAGGTACATACCTACAGTACTTCCAACCTACAATATGGAACACCACAGTTCTTCCACTGTTGTTTAGGTATAAAACGTTGATACTTCTCCTTTTCCCACAATCGCATCCACGATTTGTCCCGTGCATCCCCCATACTCTGAAATGCTCGGCCACAACATATCAGACTTTCGCCTACCTTGAAAACCTTGAAAAGGAACCTGAAGACCCAACTGTCCGGACAAGTCTACAACCTGCAGTAACCCTTAGTCTTCCATAGCGCCACTCTACCCTCACCTACTCTATACTCACCCATCCCTTGCAGATTGCAAGCCCTCGTGGGCAGGGTCCTCTCTCTTCCTTTAAATGTCTGTGCTTTGTATTGTTTGATTTTTTACTAGTTCCTATTATGTATACCCTTTTATATGTAAAGTGCAATGGAATAAATTGTGCTATAATAATAAGTAATAATAATAATACTGGAATGATCCATATCATGACAGAAGGACATAGTAAGCAAATTGTGCATGCATGGAAGAGTGAGGGCACTAGAAGAAAAACATCTGGAAGAAGAAAAACATTTTAGTTCAGACATGGAGACCTCAAAAGCTTTTGTTTTTGCTCTTTTTGACCAGAAATACAAGGAATAATAAAAGAGACAATGAACTGAAATAAATATTTTACCAAAAGAAGAAAAGGAAAGAAAGTGAAGAAAAGGAAAGTCATTTATTTGTGTCTTGCATTCTGCCTAATTGGTCTGAATAGTTTAAAGGCAAACACGTGAATGGACCCAGAGTACCTCTATTCTTGTTTTGAATTCCGGACACTTCTTGAGTTGGAGTCACAAAATAATATTACTTTTGGCAATAACATTTGGACTAGAGAAGATCATAAAGAAACATTTGTCTTGAAATGAGGGGGGGAAAGAAAGGATATAACCTACTTTGGCCTATGCAAATCTTGTAATCGACATATCTCTGCCCTTCTCATGGTTGGTCTTTTCCAACTAGATAAGGCAAGTATATTTATGTATTTGCCATTGATGTTAACTTTCCATTGTTGTATCCCAATTATGAGCACTTCTGTCTTTCCATTTTCTGTGCTATTTTGGGGTTATCATTGCTGTGCCATTTCTATGTTTGGAAGTTTACATTTCCACAGGCCAAATAGAGCCAGAATGTTTATGGACGCAGTTGCTGAGCACAGTTGTCAAATTGAATTTTAGCCAATTCTAATGCTAGGTTCACGTGATCATACTTTTGAGTGCTATCCCTCAGAACAATTGTGACGCCCTGGCAAAGCCAGGTTGTCACAAAAAGAGTTAATCCTCCTTGGTAACCTGATCCCACACCGGTGCAGCAGGACAAACCACATCCCCCAGTGTAAGAGAAAAACAGAGCAGAGGGGAGGGGCTGGAGCAGAGTGTGTGGAGAGACAGACAGGAGAGGAGTCTGGAGTTGTAGCTCCCAGGCTGATAGAGAAGTGTGCTCCGAAAGGGCCGGGACAGGCTGTTAGTGAGGAAGGGGCCAGAGGTAGCTGGGGCAGGGTAGTGGCCCGCTGGTACCTAGGGTGACCCGGATCACTGCAGGGGAGTGGATTCCCCATTCCCAGCTGAGGAGAAAGAGGAAGAGAGTGGAGAGAGAGGCACCTGGCTGCAGGGAAAGAACAGGAGCTGCTGCACCGTGTGTGGGACACTAACATCCCCCGTACCGAAGGCTGCGGACACCAGCAATTCCTAGTTTACCAGTGACTCTGTGTGAAATACTTGTGAGTACGCCCGTGCCCTCGGGCACCGCACCGCAGCACTGCGCCCTGCTCCCTGCTTATCCCCGAACGGGCCCCGGGACCAACTGCCCCTACCCACGGAGGGGTTAACATCCAAAGCTGCATCCCAACACCGTTCCCGGGAGTCCCGCACCTTCATCGCAGCGGTAATGTCCACCATCACCACAACCCGTGGGTGGCGTCACGGACAATCTCCCTTACCTCACCCCCTTTTTTACTGTGGAGCCAGGGATCACAGACCGGGTAACGCCACCGTGATACCCACAGAAGTGACTCCGTGGCCCGGATCTGAGTACCCCTTGTCCCTGGGCGAAACATTTGGCGTCACGAACAGGATCGAACCCATCCAGTTACCTGGAGGAAGTGCGGCTTGTTCTGGACTGTCAGCGGTGCTCCGCTGCAAAAATTTTGAAAGTCGCCATCTTTGCCGCCATTTTGGGCGCGAAAATCTCCCGCCCAGCGCCTTCTTCCCAAAGCGGTGGGCGCGAAAAAGAGGCTCCGCGCCCTGAGAACGCAGGCGGAAGTGATGCTCCGAAGGACCGGAAGCGAAAGGAAAACTTTAAAAGTTGCTAGAAGGACTGCTCCCGAGTACCAAGGGGGAGCAGGAGGAAGGAACTGCAGTTCATGTGACCAGGACTGTAAAGGCAGGGACGCCAGGACTTTGCCTAATTCCGTTCCTGGACAAGCAGTAGCCGCAACCCCGATGACATCTCACCCGGCTCTGGCAGTCCGCCCAGCCGCCACGGTGATGACGTCGGCTCCGGCAGTCCGCCCGGCCGCAACGGAGGTGGCACCCGATTGGAAGTCTGCCCCAGATGTGGCGCCAGCCACTCCCAGTTACCCCGTCACGGCTGTGGAGAAGCCGGAGTGCACCTGCAGAGAGGAGGAGCAGGCCAGTGAGAGATGGAGCCCTCGGCAGTTAGCGAGGCTGGTTGTAGCCGGCGCCGAGGGCATCCAAGTGGGCCTGGCTTCTGAGCAGGAGGCAGAGCACGGAACCCGTGCCCCGTACTGGGAGTGGCGGCAGCGGCAGTGGTAGTGGAGCATGGACGGCTACCCACAAGTTAAAAAGTTGACTGTTTTATGGACTGTCACCCCTGTTGAACGTCCTCAAGTTCAGGAGGAGGCCATCTGCTCCGCAGGTGTGAGGTGGCAGAACAGTTTAAAGTTTTAGAAAACGTACCTCCCGATGTGGGAAGATGTATGATTGTAATGTGTTGATTTCTCCTTTTTCCAGTTTCAATAAATGTTGGTGCCCAGACAGCCCGAGGACAGGCTGTGTTTTGCCAAGGGGGTGTGTGATTCCCTGGCAAAGCCAGGTTGTCACAGAAAGAGTTAATCCTCCTTGGTAACCTGATCCCACACCAGTGCAGCAGGACAAACCACATCCCCAGTGTATTAGAAAAACAGAGCAGAGGGGAGGGGCTGGAGCAGAGTGTGTGGAGAGACAGAAAGGAGAGGAGTCTGGAGTTGTAGCTCCCAGGTTGATAGAGAAGTGTGCTCCGAAAGGGCCGGGACAGCCTGTTAGTGAGGAAGGGGCCAGAGGTAGCCGGGGCAGGGTAGTGGCCCGCTGGTACCTAGGGTGACCCGGATCACTGCAGGGGAGTGGATTCCCCGTTCCCGGCTGAGGAGAAAGAGGAAGAGAGTGGAGAGAGAGGCACCTGGCTGCAGGGAAAGAACAGGAGCTGCTGCATCATGTGTGGGACACTAACATCCCCCGTACCGAAGGCTGCGGACACCGGCAATTCCTAGTTTACCAGTGACTTTGTGTGAAATACTTGTGAGTACGCCCATGCCCTCGGGCACCGCACCGCAGCACTGCGCCCTGCTCCCTGCTTATCCTCGAACGGGCCCTGGGACCAACTGCCCCTACCCACGGAGGGGTTAACATCCAAAGCTGCATCCCAACACCGTTCCCGGGAGTCCCGCACCTTCATCGCAGCGGTAGTGTCCACCATCACCACAACCCATGGGTGGCGTCACGGACAATCTCCCTTACCTCACCCCCTTTTTTACTGTGGAGCCTGGGATCACAGACCGTGTCACGCCACCGTGATACCCACAGAAGTGACTCCGTGGCCCGGATCTGAGTACCCCTTGTCCCTGGGCGAAACACAATCTTATTCAATCTTGCAGTGCAGATGATCCATTTTTTTTTTACTGACAGCATGTTTGTGAAAAAAAATCATAGAAAGCTCGATTTTCCTCCAAAATTGGATGAACATCATCGATTCGGACTGCAACAAATGACAAATAAGAAAAAATATTGTCCCGCTTTTCTGGATGAAAATTGGACTTAATTTGTATATTGTGTTGTGACAAAGACTTATATTTGTAAAGGCTGTTCCATTCCTCTTTTTCTTTACAATTTAACTGTAATTAATAATCACTTAATGACTTATATTAGGGTCTTTTTGTGGTTATGATTAGTGATGAGTGAACCTGAGGTTCAGGTTTCGAACCAAACTCTGATTTTAAAAATCAAGGTTCGAGTTCAGGGATCAGATGCTTTACGTGTGAACAAAACCTGTGAAAGCAAAGCTGTGCTCAGGCATGCTCGGTGATCAGCCCAGTGCGAGCCGCTTGCAATGTTTGAATGGCGCATACTGGGGGTAACAACAGTGTGAACACATGTAGTGTCCAACCCCAAAACAACTTTGGATAAAAAGAGCCCACCCTCCCCTAGAAGTGACCTGCTTATGGATGTCTGTATGTGGGCGGAGACTCAAACTGCCAATTAGTGACTTGCTCCAGGGTTCGAGTCAAGCTCAAGCCTGTGGAGCTAGGCTTGTTTTCTGCCAGCAAACTGAATCTCCAAAGGTTCGCTCATCTCTGTGATGTAATTTCCATTATTTGATGTGGCAAATAGGACTTCATGAAACACTTTCAATTCAAAGGTGAAGGAATTTGTGACACAAACCAATCCAATGAAGAACCCTTTTTTCATTTTTTTTAAACCAAACTATTTACCTATAGCACTAACACTAAATTCATATCCAATATAATATAACAAATTTAAATACAAATCGATTTAGAATTTTTTTTACAAGTTGGCTATATATCCTATTAATTTAGTTATTATATAAAAATATGTGTGCATCAGCACTTGTATTTTTCCATGAGATTCTGTCGACCATTACAAATACACATCAAAAATGATAAGCATTCAGTGTCACAAGCTACAAATAAATGAGTTACAAATTCAAAAGGAAAAAAGGACCTTTCCTATTGCTATGGAATGAACTGAAAACTCAGTATATAAATTATTTAAATTCAATTCTAGCTGTAGGTTTACATGTTGTCTATTTTTCCTACTTTCCCTATACAGCAGAAATCCTCCTTTTTGTTCCATTGTCTGCCTTTAGCAAGAATTATATTTATATCTGTACAGGTTTTTCCATATAACTGTTTTTCATTTACAGGAATAGCTACGAGACGACAGTAAGAGGGAATGAAGATTATTTCGTCCATATGGACTATATTTGCATTTTATTTTCTCTAGAGCTAAAAATGATAGTTATAGGAAGCCGTCACAGTATCTTATTTTGTCTCACAATTACTGATTTGAAACGTGCAAAAGTAGCATATGCCATTCAGACACAAGATGAAGGTGGCTTTTTTTGCAGATTTTTCATTGCCATGGCTTCTGAAAACCTTTGAATTAAAGACAATCAAGCATGTAAGATAATCTTTTAAATAGTTACATGCCATCATATTTGTTTTGTATGTTGACTAAAATATTCTGAAATGCCAGCTAAGTATTTCAGTAATACAGATATTAATTCAGAGCCAAGCCATCTTGGCATTACAGCAAGAGCCAAGATGCATCTAAATCACATCAACAATAGCGAAACCCAACCAAGGTCTTTGTGGCATTTAAGCACTATTGTCTCTGAGGATCTGCTGTGTTAAAACAGCTTATCAATGTTCAACAGACTTCAGCACAATGTTTAATATAGGATTACAGAAAATTAAAGCACACATTGCTGTTTCCTACATTGCACACACCACTGAAGCTAAATGCTCTTGAAACACATTGTTGGACAACATTTTAATTTAATAGCCTACCCATGTTATTGTGAATTGGTAGAAGACAGAAAGAAATCCTTTCAAATGTTTTCTTTTTTGTACTTTTCAGACTTTGCTGGTACAATACACATGAAACACAAAAAGCACTGTAATGGATAGCGCAAATGTGGAATAGTCCAATTTTACATGAAAATGTGGGTTTTTACTGTAGACAATCCTATGTTAAAACAGGCTATTGAGAAATGTTTCTTACATACTACATGCATTGTTGTAGTAAATATATTTCTAAAGTTGCTATTGACATCAATTTCTAACCAGATGTAGATTATAGCATATTCAGTCCACACATTTAGTGATTTGTAATAATCAGAAATGCCACAGTGAAAAATATTCAACCCATGAAGAAAGAGAGGGGCAAAAAGCCAGGGAAAGTCATAATATCATCTTAAATCTATAATTAGAAAACAGTTCTGCCGATTAATGACAAATAATATCAGCTTGTTCAACTGATAACCTATAAAAAGTTGTCTCATTACCAAGGCACCACACAAAACATATCATGATGAGTAAAACCAGTGAGATGTTTCAAGACTTTCCTAATCCTATTGTTCTAAAACATACTGATGGCATTGGTTAGAGAAGAACTTCTAAACAACTGAAGGTTCCAGGGAACACTGTTGGAGACATATTCCGGAAGTGGAAAAAAACAAACTTTTACCATAAACCGGTCATGACCAGCTGCACTCCGCAATATTTCAGACAGAGGAGTGAAAAGTATTTTCAGAAGAGTTGTTCAATAGCCAAGAACCAGCTATGTAGTGCTTCAGATAGAACTGGAATCAGTAGGTACAATTGTTTCAAAGAAAACAATATGTAATGCACTTAATCTCTGTGGCCTGTATGCAAAACTTATTATACAAGACTCCATTGGTGATCAAAAAGCATGTTAGAGCACATGTAAAGCTTACTAAATAACACTTAGAAATGCCTGTGAAATACTGGAATAATATAGTTGGATATGATGAGACCAAAATTGAACTCTTTGGATTTCATAATACACACAATGTATGGAGGGGAAAAAGGCACAATATATCACTCCAACAACACCATACCACCAGTGAAGTTTGAAGGTGTGAATATCATGGTGTGGGGTTGTTTTTCTGTATGTGGCACTGGCAACATTCATATAAAATAAGGAAGGATGAATGGATAAGCGTACTTAGACATTTTTGATAAAATTCTGCTGCCATCTACAAGAATGACGAAAATGAAACAAGGATGGAAACTTCAGCAAGACAAAGATCCCAAAGACATGAAGGAAACTCTGATTTGGTTTCAGAGAAAGAAAAAAAAGCTTCTGGAAATGCTTAGCTAATCACTTGACCTGAATAAAATAAAACATTTATGGAAGGAACTAAAGCTCAGGGTTCATACAGGGAGCCCACAGAACATTCAAGAATTGAAGAGTGTTTGTGTTGAAGAATGGGCCAAAATCACACAGGAGCAATGCATGTGACTATTTTCTTTATGCAAGAAACATTTTGAGCTGTCATCACCAACAAAGGCTTTTGCACAAAGTGTAATTTCAGTAAGCCAGTTCAATACTTTTTTCCTGTGTTATTTGTAATCTTTATACATCCCTAAATTTACGGACATCCATAACTTTATTTATTTGCCTTTGTGGATTGAATGGAATGTTACCGACATCTGATGAGAAATTCATGTCAATAGCAGCTTTACAAATATATTTACTTAGAATATTGATGATGTGTTCAATACTTATTTCACCCCCTGTATGTTTATTTTTGCATATTTTTTATATGCTCTAGTAGCCAGCTATATAGTCTGACATTCCTGGAGTCTTTCAATGTACCATCAGAAAACAAGGACAATGATACAATCACACAAGTCTGTCATATGAAAGACGTCTTTTCTACTGTGTGTATGTTGCTACAGACTTCGTACAGCTATACAGGCATCAATGGCAGTTTATTGTCCCAAGATACATTATAAAAATAGTTTAAGAATGGTTTGAATCTGAATCAGGTTGAGCACATGCGGATTGTGCTAGAACAACAAAGACGATTCATTGATACATTACCTGAAAATTTAGCAACTCAAATTTCAATTCCGAGTTTTATGCTTTTTTAATATTTTTCATATGTTTTGAAACTTTTTTTAATTTTTACTTTTATTAGTCCCCTTAGGGTCATTGAATCTGCAATCGTCTGATCGCCTGTGATATTTAAAGCAATGCTATAGCATTGCTTCATATAGTAAAAATCACAATCTCCTTTGCCACAGGCAAGGTTTATAAGAAATGCTGCTATGACAAGCATGGAGGTCTTCAGCAGACTCCCTACAGTCATAGTAACTCATCATCAACCCAAAATCACGTTACGGGTACGTTGATGGGAGCTTCAACTGGCTCAACCCTATGTTAAATCCTGCTGTCAGAGATTGGATTTAACAGATTAACAATCATGCCCTTAACTTGTGACTATGAGGTAGGCTCACCCAGTTAGCCCGTTTCATACACTCGATTCCAAATTGCAGTATACATGTAAGGTGGATATCGATAAGGGGTTTAACAAAAGCCTCAATATCCACAAAAGCATAATAAACTGGTGCGCCAGGTTATAGCCAGTAACAAAATCCTACTTACCATACCTCTTTCCTATGCTTATGGCTGAAACTCACCCCCAGTTTCCTGCTTGCTTCTTAAGTATCTGCTTCAGCCATTTCACTGTCTAGGCCTCAATGCCAAGCCATTTCAAAACTGGCATGGATGTATGGTGTTTTTTAACCCACGTGAAACAAGAAGAAATGATCCAGCTTCCAGATTTTTTTTCTTTATAATACACCCGACGCATTTCCAGTGTAACGCTCTTAGACTTGGTGAATGTCACATTCACCAAGTCTAAAAGCATTACGCTTGAAACACATCTGGTGTGAGTTTTACGCCTCCTATAGACCTGCTACATTACTCATGAATCATGCAATATTTTCTTGGATGATTTTAAATAAATTACCAATAAAGGTGAATTTTATTATAAAGAAAAATAATCTGGAAGCTTGATCATTTCTTCTTGTTTCACTTGTACCTGACGCTGAAGCAACAGCTGGATCCCTAGATCCTTTGCTTTCTATTACTGACGGAACTGAGCGGTCTCCGGGGTGAGCTGGATTCTTTATCTTCAAACTATATGTTTTTTAACCCACCCCCAGGCCACATGATCCCACTATTTTGCTAATTTGCAAAAATTGAATTTTAAAAAATTTTAATTTTCAAGTCTTGATAAATTCTAACAAATGTGATGAATTAAAATTTGATGCTTAGGAGTTATAGGATCTGCTGCTAATTTGCTGGGGCCAGACAACACAGGACACAATCATAGCAGAGATGAGTAAAATGGTCTATGGAGGATCGAATTTGTGTCAAGTGAAGTGATTCTAACATAATTTTGCATTGCCGCTTGAGCCTCCCCATAATTCCCTACAGCAATGACATCTCATGAATTATCATACACTGTACAGTGTTGGTCAGTATCTGGGCCATCATAGTGGAGCAGTTCCAAGTGGAGCACAGCTTATACAGCAGAGACATTTTTAATCTCTAGAGTCACTGGGTAAGCCTTTCATTTCTGTAGTATGGTCATTGAGGTTCTCTCACTTTCTTTTGTAGAGTGTATTTGTAACATACGTCACACCCAGGTAATAGGTGTAGGAGGCACTATTAGGCCCGAATGTAGATGCCAAGTGGTGGTCTGGCTTTTCTACGCTGTTGTGAAGTTTGAGGTATCATGGTGCTTCTACCTTATTCCTGGTGCACCAAAGCCATTACCATAGTACATCTGTATAAGGTAGGTAGGAACAAAGCAGACCACACCTTGGTATGAACAGTTGAAGTGCTTTACTGGATAATACTGATGGTTTACATCTTCTGAACCATTTAGCTGCGACACTGGATCTCCATACAGGCTTTGGGAAGTTGACAACTGGACTGATGCTCTGCTGTGGTTTGACTTTGCTGCAATGGGCTCCAAAAAGACTGGAGAGGTATAGGACTTTAACAGCCCTTGTCACCTGCTCATCAACTTAAGCTCGGCTTGTCTCAAACAAACCAGGTCCTCTTTCTTCTCTAGTATGTAAGCTCTTATAGTCAACAAGGTTCTTTCTCTTCCCTCTCCCAATGTGTATTTTTTGAGCGATTACAAGCTTTCTAGTATTGAGATTTGTGAAAATGTATACACCAAATATTTCATTTTTGGGGAAAATTTGGCAAAGCTGGCAAATTCAAATCCTGGCACTATGAGGAGATCCGAGACAAAATGTTGGCTGATTAGAGTGTATAAATACTCGTTTGTTTATAGACTTTAAAAAGAACAATCTTTCTAGTTTACTTTTTTTATTTGAATCTAGTACTTTACACAGTGTCTACAATTAGCAACAAATGACTGGAGTGTTTCTCTGTATTTAGAGAAAATTAAAAACCTTGGTTCGTTCAGATAGCAATAAAGTAAATAGTGAATCGTGCTGAAGAGATCAAGCAAAACTAGAAATGAGTAAATAGGGGTTTTATGTTACTGGTGTATTCAGCCAGAAAATGAATTTAGTTCATTGTAACCTTGCAACATGCTGAGTAATTTAAAGAGGAACTATCTCCCCTTCCCATTAAAATTACCTTAATATGCTGTCTACATATCACCAGAAGGATATCCACTTCTGGCACTAATGTCACCATTCTGGTGGGAGAATGTTTAAATAAAGCCCAATATAATCCATGGAGTCCAACACAGTATTTAAATGTGCATAAGTGGATGTATATGTTATCCATAGACTAACTACCCAATCAGCATGCTTTCCATAGTATTAAAGAGAAAAGGCACACAATAGCACAATAACATCAAATCAAACTTTTATATGGCATCCAGATGTGACAGAAAAAAAAATGTGTCATGTATTTAAAGGGGTTATCTGAGGCTAACATCAATACCATGGATGCATGAAAAACACAGTACAAAGATATATTTTACCTGGAAAAAAGAACAAACAAATCAGTTGTGGAACATATAAAGCCAGACATGTCACTGGGAAGCAAGTATCACCACGCTATGACTTACCTACTTTGGACACATCATAAAAAGAGAACAATAGCTGGAGAAGGACGTCATGGTCATCAGAAGAATAAAAGGAAAAAGGTGAAAAAGAAAAAGATCAGCAATCCGATGGCTTCATACAATCAAGAGTCAGACAACAGCGGAAAATTCCTTGGTGGACCTATCTAGGCTTGCACAAGATCAATCTTCCTATAGATTATTCACCAATCAAGTTGCAAAGGCACAAAATTGAGCTGAAAGCCATTAAAAGAAAACAAATATTGGGGACTCTTGCATGTTTTTTTCTTTTGATGCTCAGATATTACTGGGATGTAGTCGTGTCTCTGGAGAACTGGCATAGTTAGGCAAGTGGGGAGCCATGTATCTAGCAGCATGTCATCAACAGTGACACCCCTTCAACAAAGGAGATTGGAAGAGACGAGTCGGCTCTGTTGACATGACATTACCGAAAGCTGCTGAAACCCTGGCAGGAACAGTCCATGACAGCTTTGAGCTAGCAGAGATCAGCGTTGGGCAGAACAGGCAGGTAGTTAGCAAAATAAATACAACAGTCATGGATAAACAATTTAAAATGAAAAAGGTTTTTATCCATTGTACATATTTTGTATTGAAAAAGTTATGATATTCCCTTAAAGAAAAAGTAATCAAAAAACTTTTTTTGTGTTCAGGTAAAAATGTTACAAGTAAGTAGAGATGAGTGAACCTTAGGTCAAGGCTTGGAGTTCGTGCTTGGAAAATGACGAGAAAATCCCTGTGGTGAATATCGCGCTGTGCTGGTGTCTGAGTGATGCACCACATTGTCTGTGCTAAAGGGCAGTGTTTGTTTGTCTCAAATTTGACTTACAGTTAAGGTACCGTCACACATAACGAGATCGCTAGCGAGATCGCAGCTGAGTCACAGTTTCCTACTAGCGATCAGGCCCCTGCTGTGAGATCTCTAGTCATTGCAGAATGGTCCAGGCCATTTTCTTCAAAGGTGATGTCCTTCTGGGCAGGACACATCGCTGTGTTTGACGCTGTGTGACAGGGTCACAGTGACTGCTGAGATTGTTATACAGGTCGCTACTGCGACCTGTATTGTTCCTGGATCGCTAGTAAGATCTCACTGTGTGACAGCTCACCAGAGACCTCCCAGCGACTTATCTGCAATCCCTATAAGGTTGAATCATTTTCGGGATCGCTGGTAAGTCGTTGTGTGTGACTGGGCCTTTAGGGTTCTAAGCTGTATTGTTCATGGAGAATAGAAAACAAACAAACACCACCCCGAAGTGTTTTGCATTTGGCCCATGCTTTTTAATTCTCTGTAAAAAATACAGCTGAGAACACTGACTGTAAAGGCCACTTCACACATAACAAGATCGCCAATAACATTGTTGTTATGTCACAGTTTCTGTGACAAAGCAATAACTTCATCAGCGATCTCGTTATGTTTGACACATACCAACAATCCGCCCCCTGCTGTGAGATCGTTGGTCATTGCTGAATGTCCTGGGCCATTTTTGGCTCATTGGAGTCCTGTTGGGCAGGATGGATCTGTATGTTTGACTGCTACCAACGATCTCGTTAACGACCTAGATGAGAACTTAAAATTGTGGAACGTAGGCGCGTAGTTGCATCACCGTTTTCGCACCCCCTCTGCAACGATTGGTTGGCGCTGAGAACAGTACTGCATTCTGATTGGCTATTGCTTCATGCTTTGTTCCTTTTTGATATGCTAAAATTGCAATATGCTATGATAATAAAAGTGCAGATGCAACTTCGATCCGAAAAGCAAGCAAGCAACCGGGAACAAAGTACGAATGAATCCGGGTGGAGTCGCAGGTTCTATCCTCAAAGCAAGGCTCAAAAATGGGCAAAGGATGAAGCAATACAAAGTTGCCTTCTAGGCCGACCACCTAATCAGAATGCAGTATTGACCACCAATTGGAGCGGAGGTGTGTGGAAAAGGTGATGCATATGCACGCCTACGTGGCTCACAGCGTCAAACACTTCGCCCCTATTCAAGGTCGGAATCATTACTTAGCTGCTGTGTGACAGGGTCCCAATGACCAACGAGATTGTTATACAGGTCGCTGCATCGTTACTAAAGTCGTTGGGAAAATGACTGTGACATCTCACCAACGATCTCACCAACGATTTAACAACGATTCGGAAACTGTGACGTAGTAACAATCTCGTTAACGATATCGTTATGTGTGACTGGACCTTAAGACAAATTTGAGACTAACAAACACATCCTGCAGCAAGGATAAAGTGGGTCATCAGACAGACAAAAGCACAGAGAGATACTCACCATGGGGATTTTCATGTCATTTTCCGAGCCTGAACTCTGAGCCTAGAAATTAAGGTTTGCTAATCTCTAGTTACAAAGTGGATAAGAATATATATCTATATATATATATATATATATATTTATTTATTTATATATTCTTGATACAGCATCATGGCTATATCTATCCATTACCTTTGTTTGGTGTTCTAGGTCAGTTTTATTGAAATTAATAAGGTTGATTTGCAATTCCAAACATAACCAGTGGACAGATGTGGTGCTTTCTTTTTTTTCTTATTTTATTCAGTCTTGTACAGTCTATATAATAAAATACTTATGATAATCTCATAAATGTACTTTTTGCGGCTTTACAAGATATTAGATCCACAATACTGAGAATGTTGCAACTGTCTTAATCACACTTCAGTGATCCAAGTCTCCATAAGACTATGGGGATAAATTTGTTTAAATCAAGCAGACACTAGGGAGCTGATATGTGATGTAATTATCGAATTGTTCCACACCTGCATTTCACAGTATGAGGGTGATGGGGAGCATATTCTACTATGACAGTTACTGATGATGATTATACAGTACATATACTGGTAAATAGTTATAATAAACTAGGAGTACAGAGATGTGTCCTTCCTCACCTTTCTTCTTGGATAACATTGATGAGAGGCTTAAGATAATCAGCTTTTGAAAAATAAAAACAGGATTTTACGATACTTTCTTGGGATATGATTTTGCTATATGTGTCTTTATGTGACCATCCACCAGTTGCTATGTGAACTGCAGTGGATTAGAAACTTAAAAAATTAGACACATCTGTGATCCTATTCATTAACCCCTTAACGACCGCGGGCCGTAAAATTACGTCCTAGCGGTCATAATGTTACTGCCCACGGTTTGCTGGCGGCAGCATGCCGCGATCGGCACACATCTCAGCTGATTTTCACAGCTGAGATGTGTGCCTGCTAGGCACGAGCAGAATCGTTATCTGCTCGTGCCGTTTAACCCCTTAAATGGCGCTGTCAATATCTGACAGCGCCATTATAAGCGCGATCGCTGTAAACCTTTACTTACCGCCCGATACCGGAAGTCACGTGACGCTATCACGTGACTTCCGTTAGTTGTCATGGTAGCACAGGGTCATGTGATGACTCCTGTACTACACATGAATTGCTTTCACTTCGCTGTGCCAGCGGCACAGCAAAAGAGAAAGAGAGCGTATCTGCTGTTTACAGCTGTATAGCTGTGATCAGCAGATAGTGCAGAGCGATCGGAATGCTGATCGCAATAGCCCCCTAGGGGGACTAGTAAAATAAAAAAAAAGGTTAAAAAAATGTTTTAAAAATTAAAAAAAAAAACAAAAAAAGCCTAAAAGTTCAAATCACCCCCCATTCACCCCATTGAAAATTAAAGGGTTAAAAAAATAAAAAATATACACACATTTGCTATCGCCGCGTTTAGAAACGCCCGATATATCAAAATATAAAATCAATTAATCTGATGAGTATATGGCATAGCGGCAAAAAAATTCCAAACGCCAAAACGACGTTTTTTTGTCACCACAACTTTTGCGCAAAATGCTATAAGAGGTGATCAAAACGTAGCATCTGTGCAAAAATGGTACCGTTAAAAACGTCAGCTTGAGATGCAAAAAATAAGCCATCACTGAGCCATAGATCCCGAAAAATGAGAACGCTACGGGTCACGGAATATGGCGTAAAACGTGCGCCACTTTTTTCGGTCAAACTTCCGATTTTTTTTAACCCCTTATATAAAAGTAAACCTAACATGTTTGGTGTCTACGAACTTGCACTGACCTGAGGCATCACACCCACAGATCAGTTTTACCATATAGTGAACACAGGGAATAAAATATCTCAAAAACAATAGTGCTATCGCACTTTTTTTGCAATTTGTCTGCATTTGGAATTTTTTTGCCGTTTTCCAGTACACTATATGGTAACATTTATGGTTTCATTTAAAAGTACAGCTCATTCCACAAAAAATGAGCCCTCACCTGACCATATTGACTGAAAAATAAAAAAGTTATGTCTCTCAGAAAAAGAATGGCGAAAAAAAAAACCGGAAAGAGAAAAATCGGCCGGTCGTGAAGGGGTTAATATTATATTTGATAGGGAAGTATAATCACACTATCCTCAGATAGAGCTAGCAGGTACAGAAGATTGATTCTATTCAATCTGCTCATACCATACTGTGCTAAAGCATAAGGGGATTGGTAGCGTAGGCCAGAAGAATAAAGATCATCATTAAAGTATCTGCGTATTTGTAAACAGGTCCCAAAAATAATAGGAGCAGATATTTATACCACAAAAGGCACTTATGAAGCAATGGAAAAAAGGAAATATACAAATTATGTAATCAACAAGTTGTCTTATGCTTCATTTTGCTTAGCAAATCCCCAAAGGATTGCTCTGTTCTAGAATGAATGCTTTGTAGATGCAGAAAGATTTCCCTTTTGGCCTTTATCAAAATACTTAACTCTTCATAAAGCTCTTACAACTGTGCCTCATTAAAAGTCAGAGGCAAAAATATAAATATGTATAAAAACAGATTTTATATAAGATGTTAGAGGAATCATTTTTTTCTTCATTTTTTTGTTTATTATAATGAGAAGAGTAGAAATTATGTACTTGGTCTTGAAATGTCATTTCATTTTTCCACAAAAAATGTTTTCTATCTTAGTATTTGAGGTTCAAAGTATGTAAAATGAATGTGATCAATTACCGTACTTCTCTCCTCTGAATCAGAGTATTTCCATTTTTTTTTTTAAATTTAGCAAAGTTTGGAAGGGCGTACACAAGACATGTTAAAAGGAAGCTGTCACCTTATTTTTCTTTCCCTCTCTGGTCATCTTGCTGTAGTTTGGACAAAATTGCTGGTTTGTATGCTCCATCTCTGTCTGAGAAGGCTTATATAACCCTGCCTATATCATTGATTGACAGCTTTGTGTCTACACTGTACATGGGCAGAAAACTGCCAATAAATAGTGGAGGCTGGGAAATACAGAACTCATGATTATTGAGGTTGACCTTACTGCATGTTTGCTATTTCTCATTGATAATCTCCAGTTGATAAAACAGTGTTTTCTCATAACTACATCAAGAAGCTCAGTAAGTCCCAGAGGAATGCTGTGGATATAAGAAACAGCAGGTGGAGTTCCTAAATTTATATTATGTATCTGTTTTCTCCCAAAAAACTAATGAAATCATCAACAAGAATCATGTTAAAAATGCCAGTCAGGAGGAATCCAAGTTGACAATAAGCAAAGGATTTATAGGATCACACTAAAGGCCCAGTCACACACAATGACTTACCAGCGATCCCGAAAATGATGCGACCTGATAGGGATCGCAGGTAAGTCGCTGGGAGGTCGCAGGTGAGATGTCACACAGTCAGATCTTACCAGCAATGTAGGAACAATACAGGTCGCATTAGCGACCTGTATAACGATTTCAGCAGTCACTGTGATCCTGTCACACAGTGTCAAACACAGCGATGTGTCCTGCCCAGCAGGACATCGCCTTTGAAGAAAATGACCTGGACCATTCTGCAATGACTAGCGATCTCACAGCAGAGGCCTGATCGCTGGTAGGTGTTACACATAACGAGATCGCTAACGGGATCGCTTCTGTGTCACCAAAACGGTGACTCAGCTGCGATCTCGCTAGCGATCTCGTTATGTGTGACAGTACCTTTAGCCAAGTTAAATGAAGCCAAGTCCCTAAGATCAGATTATTTAGAGTCCTGAAAGAGATAGCAGAGATAATAATAATACAGCTTGCCCAAATTTTCAGTATGTCATGGGAAACAGGAGTGGTCTTTCTAGATTGGAAAAGGGCAAATGTGGTTCCTATCTACAAAATGGGAATAAGAAGAATTTGGAATTCAGACTACTAAGCCTGACCTCCATTGCAGGAAAAAATCTTCAAGCAAATTGTCAAGAAGACTTTGATAAGGTACCTGGATGTGAAGTCATTAATAAACTACAGCCAGCACAGCTTTATTACCAATACATTTTGTCAGACCAATCTGATTTCCTTCTACAAGAAAAGGTACTGAATGGTTGGACCAGGGGAATGGAAAGGATATAGTATACCTTAACTTCAATAAAGCATTTGATTAAGTTTCACATAACATATTCATTGAAAAAATTATTGAAAAGAATCAACAGAAAATCAGATGGATTGAAAACAAATACTAAGGGGCTGCACATCGAACTGAAGGAAAGTCAAAAGTGGGGCACCACAAGGCTCTGTCCTGGGCCCAGTGCTGTTTAATATCTTTAGAAATGATCTGGACAATGGATTTATTGGGTAAGTAGATACACTCGAACCATGAACCGAGGAGAACAGAATGGTGTTTAACAGGGACAAGTGCAAAGTCCGACATCTAAAATAAATGTGAAAAGCATTTATAGTATGGGGGAAAAGACTAAATTGGGAACTGCAACATTAGAAAGGTGAGCGGCAAGATAAACATTCTTTTCAAGGGAACCTGTAAGGTATAATATGCACCCAGAACCAGGAACAGTTCTGGGTACATATTGCTAATCCCTGCCTAACTGTCTCTGTTTATACTAGCATAGATAAAAAGATCTTTAGAAGATCTTTTACCATATGCTAATGAGTGAGGGCAATAGTCCTCTGGGCGTTAGATGTACCTCATTAGCATGTTAGTACACCCCTGTGGGCGTGCTATCATGCTTAAGAATATGCAGCATCATAGGATGATCTCACTCATCTCTCCGCCACCATTGCTTGATTTCGGCACAGTGCGCATGACCCTGGTTTGGGTCACACACAATACTTCAGTTTGAAGCCAGGACGCGTACACCCGGCTTCATAGTGCGCATGACCAGGGTCATGCACACTGAGCCGAAATCCAGTGTCAGGCGGCGATGGCAGCGGAGAGGTGAGGGAGATCATCCTCTGACACTACACCTTTATTACCATGTTAGCACACCCACAGGGAAGTACTAACATACTAATGAGGGGCGACTGGCTTGGGAACTAACGCCCAGGGGGCTAGTGCCCTCGCTCATTAGCATATGATAAAAGATCTTTAAAAATACTTTTTCTTAAGATCTTTTTATCTATGCTATTGTCTTGAGAGACAGTTAGGCAGGGATTAGAGATATGCACCCAGATATGTCCATGGTTCTGGGAGCATATTTGACCTAACAGGTTTCCTTTAATCTTGTTCACAGCCATCTACATATCTGCTGAATAGCTATAGGACCCAATTTTGCTGAATTTATACTGAGCAAATTGCAAAAAATTGATTTGCCAATTTATAGTTTGTTGTATGGACCTCATATTTTTGTCTTCTATTATTGATATATGTTTGGAGTATTGGCGCACAGTGGAATACATTGCGTAGAGGCACCCAAAATGAAAAAATGTATAATGACCAGCATAAAAAGTGGAATCGATTATACTATCGTATACAGTGAAAAAGAAAAACATTAAAAAGTATGATGTCTGCCTGGAGCTGATCGAGACACTCATTTCGAATTTGTCAGGTAATTGGGGCCTTCTGGTGTCCAAACTTTGAATAAGCATGTTATTTGAACATAGCCTTTTTTAAATGAAATGTCATTGCAGATATTTTCTTAGTTCATCAGCAGTTGTAGGACATAACCATCAGATTGCATTTTATTGGTGAATCTGCTGACAAATTTTGAAATAAATCTCTTGCTCCTATTATTTTACTTTACATATAGCTGAGATAAGTCACAATGAACAAGGAGGGCTCGGATATCATCATCATAAACCACCAAATATATATAAACCAGACCAGAAAGCATCTACAAAAAAACATCTTAAACCATAGTTGATATGGCATACTTAGAAATGGCATATTGATCTTGAAAGATTCATTTTTCATGTGCTAGCGATGTCGCTTATGAAAGCAACCGCCCCCATCGTTTGTGCATCATGGACAAATCGCTGCCTGTGGCGCACAATATCGCTAACACCCGCCACACGTACTTACCTTCCTAGCGACATCACTGTGGGCGGCGAACAACCTCTTCGTTAAGGGGGAGGTTCGTTCACCATCACAGCTACGTCACACAACAGCCGACCAATAGAAGCGGAGGGGCGGAGAGGAGCCACATTAACGACAAGCCCACCTCGTTGCGGAGGACGCAGGTAAGCTGTTGTTCGTCGCTCCCGGGGTGTCACACGTAGCGATGTGTGCAGCCTCAGGAACGACGAACAAGCTACGTCCACAACGACCAATGAGAATTTGAAAATGAACGATGTTTCAATGATCAACGATTAGCTGAGTATTTTTGATCGTTAACAGACATTCGTAGCTGTTACACAAAACGACGTCTCTTATGACGCCAGATGTGCGTCACGACATCCGTGACCTCGACGACATATTGTTAGAGATATCGTTGCGTGTAACGGGGCCTTAAGAATAGGTATAGCCAATGTGCAAAACCCATTTAACATATTTGCCCACAAAAAGATCCAGGCTTAAACCTCCCACACAATAATATATTTCTATTGGTTATATAGCAAATAATTATTGCAACTGAATAAGTATACTCTACCGCAACACCACACCTCAAATGTCTTGTCCCCTTGTTTAATATTTGAGCATTTATATATAATTGCAAAAGTGTAAACTTCTACATTTTATTATTTTCACTTGGCTTTTTGATTTTTTAAAATTAGCATTTCATTTTTTTTTATCTAAAACTGTGAAGCATTTTTCAATCTTCCTGAGAAAACATTAGAACCTTAAGCACGTCTTTGGAAAAAAAAGAAACCAAAGAGAAGAAGAAAAAATTGAATAAACTTAAAAGGTTCAAAACTGACCTAATTTAATGATAATTATTTCCCAATTGCATTCTGTCTTTTAAGGGCCGAGGAATAAGTCCACGGTACATATGAATGCTATTTATACAGAAAAATATTCCATGATCTTTTTTGCCTTGAAGGATGAGTATTTTTTTCCTTCTGGTTCATTAGGGAATCTGTAAAGTGCTTGACTGAGCTGTGATGATAGTTTAGTCATTGAGTACTGAGATTCAAACACCCCCAGGCTATTAAGCATCAGTTTAAAATGGGCAGTTAGATCTGCCTCATTTCAATGTTTCATGAAATAAAGTGCTGTAATCCTTTTGTCATACTTTCCTACAATGCTAATCAAAAGGATTATGTATATCAGTTGTTATGCTCCTGCTTGACCTCTTTAAAAATAACTCGGTGCATCCAACTTCATTCTGCTTTTTCAATGACAATAAGCAGCTTTCAGATACAGCATATATTATTTCAATGTGATGTCATTTAAAGAAAATGCATTTTTGTTAATAAGTATTACACATTTTTTACAATAACATATATAGCAAATTTAAAAACTATGAAATCACTCTTTGGTTTAAAAAAGTTACAAACATTTATGAAAATTAAGTAATATCATAAGCTTATGGCGGTGAACATTAATTTTACATTTACTGTATTTATAATAATAACAATTTAATGTTTAAGTTCTTATGGTCAGCAGGGTTCTCTCTGTCTCCATACCCCCACTTGTAGTTTCCAATGAATTACAAACTTTCCATTTTGAGATTTACGTAAATACATTCACAATCTTTACTCACTATAACAATACCAAACATGTGGATGAAAAATGGGATTTAGGCACATTGTGAGGCTCAGATGAGCTATGGTTAGTGCTTACATCAGGGTGACTTGGTGTGTGAGGCTCTCCTAGCAGGTTGACCCAGGGTCTTCATGATGATGACCCAGGGTTACCATGGCAGCGATCGGGTCCCTGTGATCACATTACATGATCTGATTGCTCGGAAGAGGTAAGCACTCATCCCCCTGCCACCTAAATGCTGCAATCATGATTGATCGCAGCATTTAGGAGGTTAAACTGCTGGGACCAGTGGCACCACTGCACCTGGCAGTAACAGCCGAGTCTCAGCTGTAACATCAGCTGGAAACCCGGCTGTGGTTGTGGGGGTACAGCACCGGAACTCCAGCGATTTCCATGACGTACCCCGTATATCATAGGTCAAGAAGGTACCGACTTTTATGACATATGGGGTAGGTCAAGGGTTGCTAATAGGTTAAAACATTTAAAAAATGGCAAAATACTTTTGAACTATCTTCAATTCTTATCTGGAAAATAAACTGTATTGAAACGTTAAAAATATAAACATGATTTGTAAAACATCTTTGCAGTGACCACTGGAGACGCAAGCTTGAATAATCACAAATTTATTTACACTGAAGTGCATTAACCTAAATTCCACAGGAATAACATAGTGGCCCAAAAACCTTTGGCAGTTCAGACTCTTGAGGAAAGGCTCCTGTCCTATATAATCATGTCCCAGATTTATATGTTCATTCAAAGCCAGCAAATCGTAGTACAACACAATGTCATGAGAATTCTGTGACAAAAATGTGTTCTGTAAAAATATCACAGTCAGTTTCCTTATTGTAATTGAACATGTATACTTAATATTTCAAAGCAATAATGGATCAAAAATTGAGTGCCCAAAAGAGAAATAAAAAAGTCAAATGGTTTTGACAGTCTGAACACAAAAAACAATTCCATAAGCAACTGCTACTCACTATCTATTTACTACTTATGTAATAAGGATGTCTATTTTCACAGGATAGAATAAGAAATAAAAGTGGCAAACCATTTACTAAAAAACAAACACAGAAGTGGAGAGGGCTCATAAGCTTTGAATTAGTAAGATAGTAAGGGATATAATTTCATGTCTTTGTTCTCCGTACTCTTGGGAAAGGTATACTAGTCAAGTGTAGCACATTCCCTCTCTTTTTTTTTCTCAACCAGATTCAAAATATTTGAAGTGTACTCTAGGAATAGAAACGTAAATCACTAAAGCATACAGTATATTCCAGTAAAAATAATTGTATTTCATTTAACAAATCACCCTAGTTTTGTTTATGTGGTGATGAAGTAAGAAGAGGCTGCTTACCCTTCCATCCACCCTGTGTTTTGTATATGATACTGGAGATATGAGGAGCTTAGATAGGAAGTGGCCACCCACACTGTTTTCACATCCTGTATAGCTGATCTAATAATAGAGTTACTTACGTATTGTAGGTACTGCAAGCGCTTACTCTTAAATTTCTTAGTAATCCAGAGAAACCATATTTGGCTGCAATAACGCAGTATCAAATCTACTAAATCAGCTATATGGGCATATAGGACTTAGGAAGTTGATTAAAATTGTATTTTTATGTTTGCAATCTAATGTATTATTCCAGAAAAATTCACATTTTTCTTATTATTTAAAAAAGGATATTAAGATCTACCATGTTTTTCCAAAAATAAGACCTCTCCCATAAATAAGCCCTAGCAGGGATTATCAGCATTTTCGGAGTAAGGCTTAAATATAAGCCTTACCCTGAAAATAAGCCCTAGTCGTGGTTCAATAATGAAGCATCC
The DNA here is from genome assembly GCF_048569485.1 of Anomaloglossus baeobatrachus. Lineage (NCBI taxonomy): Eukaryota > Metazoa > Chordata > Amphibia > Anura > Aromobatidae > Anomaloglossus > Anomaloglossus baeobatrachus. The sequence continues at coordinate 156,093,630 of NC_134354.1, read as the reverse complement.
ATGCAGATAAAAAAGTTAAAGAATATTGCAGGACACTTCATGATAGACAGTAGACATCCGGCTATCATACTCACCAGACACCCGAGCGGGAGGACCTGCAGTAGATTGCACACCCACACACATCAGATCTCACACTTGCACACATCAGATCACACACACAATCAGCCATCAGATCGCACACACACTCACCACATCCAGCGATACTGATTTATTCTGTCTAGCACAATCCTGAGATTCCGTGCAGTGGAGTACAAGGACCTGTGGCTGCAGATGGAATGCTTGCAGTACCTACAATACGTAACTTCCTCCCATCTTTCCCTGCAGCTGGAGGTATTTCGTACTGCTGGATGTGGTGTGTGACTAGTGACTGTGTATGTGTGTGATCTGATTGGTGATTTTGTGTGTGATCTGAAGTGTGTGTATCAGTGTGTGTGATCTGATTTGAGTCTGTTGGCCAGAAGCGGGGAGGATGGCGTGCAGCATACCTGCTGGGAGCGCCCACTGGAGATCACAGGGAGGACCTGGGAGACACGCAGATGTCTGGCATCTGGTAAGTATGAGACTCCTGGGAAGGGCGGGTCTGCTTTTTGGGGGAGTAAACTTACCCACAACCATGTTTCTCCAAGAATAAGACCTACTCCAAAAATAAGCCCTGGCACATTTTGGGGGCAAAAAAAAGTGTAAGACAGTTTCTTATTTTTGGAAAAACACAATGTTTACACCAAATCTGCCATCAGAGCTTATTTTAAAAAAATCAAGGTGTTACCATGTTAAGACATGTAATGGCTGACAGTCTGCTTTCCTGTAAAGCAAAAAAACGAAGTAAATGAATGTAATTGGCACTCACCATCTGTAGGGAGCACAGAGGAGGGACTTGTTGAAGTGTAGTTCAAACACAAAATGACCGTCATCTATGTGCACTCTGCAGCTCCCTTGAATTGATTTAAAGACTTTTCAATACATTTCTACACTTATGAATTGTGAGTGCCACTTTCATTCATTTGCTTGTTTTGTTGATGTTACCAGAGACTCATTGTTTAAGGGTGAGCCCAGTGAGGCACACAAGTGCAAGTGTGTGGTGCAGATGTTTTTTCTTTGCATTCATTTGCATACTGCTTTCCTGACCTACATGTCTCACACTGTTAACGCCTCCTTTCATTTAAAGAAAGCTCTGGAGGCAGTTTAACAGTGAGATCTGTGTCTGGTCCAGAGATATTACCAGCTCTTTTACATATAAAAAAATGTTGATGTCTCTGAAATAAAACATGTTAATTTAGATGGCTTAGGAAAGTGTTCCCCAATAGGGATGATCGAATACTTTGATTATCTGGCTTTGCGAATAATTTCCGAATACCTCGCCACTATTCGACTATTCGCAAATATTCGATGCACAATGTAAGTCTATGGGAAACTCGAATAACAACTATTTGGAACTATTCGGGCTTCCCATAGACTTACATTGCGCATCGAATAGTCGAATAGCGGCGAGGTATTCGGAAAATATTCACAAAGCAGGATAATCAAAGTAGTCGATCATCCCTATTTCCCAACTCTAGTCCTCAAGGCCCATCATCAGTGCATGTTTTCAGGGTTTTATTAGTATTGCAAAGGTGATAATGTAATTACCTGCACAGGTGATGATTCTCACTCCTGTACATTGCTAAGGAAATCCTTAAAACATGCACTGATGGTGGGCCTTGAGGACTGGAGTTGGGGAACTCTGTCTTGGGAGGGATTATCCTACTGACAGAGTATCTTTAAGTTGAGTATGTACATAACACAGTAACATACTGTATGTTGAGCATGTCAGGAATCTCCTTATGAGTACGTACAAACAAACTTCCCCGCTGGAGAAGATTGCTCCCAGGATGCAGAACTGCAAATGTTTTTTTTTACAATTTTATAAAGTGCTTTCCAAAGAATTCAAACATGTATTCTTTGGGGGATGAAAGATTTTTTTAAGGAAAACACATGCTATTTCCAGGAATATGAAATGTTCATACTATAGTCCCTCATTGAAAGGTATATTTCAATATCAATATCTTCTTAAAAGCTAATGAAATAATTGAGAAAAAAACAACAAGGCTTGTGATGTGGGACCATATTGATACTGGTTAGTCCATTATCATTATCTTTTTTGTTACATGTGCAATATTCATTAAAATGTCATTTATCTCATTTGTGCATATTTGATAAAATGTCTTATGAGAGAAATAGAGGGTTTTTTTTAAATCCTGAATATGAAACAATAGTATGCAGATGGCACTGTAGGTGGATTTAACAATATGCTAATTCACATATCTTGTTAGGTATGCTAAATGTATCCATATCAAGAACTTAGCTGAATAGTTCCATCTGTTTAAGAAAGTGAATTAACATAGTGCTGTCCACATAATCGTTGCTTTATCAAATGTACTGTACATTTTTAATAATATACTTTGTATGCAAGAGAATGAGCTATTTAAGGATCCTTTGACTTAAATGTCTTACCATTGTAAATCTTCTCTTCTTAATTTTGTCTCTTTTTATATTTTCTTTAGTCTCTTGATACAAGAATGCTTCCAATATTATTTTATGATGCTAATTAAAGTGGACACCTACATGCATTAAACAATATACATTCTTTTGCTTCTTATGCTGCTTTTTCATTCTTTAAATGGAATCTGTCATCAGGGTTTCAACCGCAAAACTTATTTATTTGTGCATGTATCTCTTTCAAATTCAAATCCACCAATACCTTTCATTGGCCAATCTGTTCCACCATTACTAAGAAATAAGCATTTTAAATCATATGGAATTAAGGCTGAAAAGCTATTACAGATTTGAAGCCTCTGTCACTCTAGCTCTAAACCCCACCCAGCGCCACCGCCTCCTGCTTAACTAAAGACCCCATCACACACAACGAGATTGCTAACGAGATCGTTGCTGCGTCACCATTTCTATGATGCAGCATCAATCCTGCCAGCGATCTCGTTATGTGTGACACCTACCAGCGATCAGGCCCCTGCTGTGAGATCGCTAGTCGCTCCTGAATGTTCTTGACCATTTTGTTCAAAGGCGATGTTCTGCTGGGCAGGTCGCATCGCTGTATTTGACGCCTACCAACGACCTTCTAACACAGTCCCAACACCCGCCGAGATCGTTATACAGTTCGCTGATCATTACTGCGTCGTTGGTAAGATCTGACTGTGTGACATCTCACCAGTGACCTCCTCCCAGTGACTTACCAGCGATCCTTATCAGGTCGCATCATTTTCGGGATCGTTGGTAAGTTGTTAAATGTGACAGGGGCTTTACACTCTGTTTACTGTGTCACTTCAGTCAAAGGAGCCATCAGTTAAGCAGGAGTGGAGGCTTTAGCCAAGGAATAGAGTTGTAGTGACAGAGGCTTCAGATCTACAGCCCTTTTTCTTAGTTAAATTGAATTCAAAAGTAAAATTAATATCAAATTAATGAATTTGAAATAATACACAAAACTGAGGTTAAAAATTAATTACTAACTAAAAATAGAAAGATTGTACCAAGTTGAGATGAGCAGATCTTTGAAATTTAAACTTGGTTTCACAGAATTTTCCCAGTAGTTTGATTTGTGGTGAATATGTTTGTGTAAATCTCAATAAAGTGGTAAAATTTGTGATTGCTCAGAAAATATGTAGTGAAATAGAGAAAGAGAACCCTGCTGATTATAAATGATAAATTCTTACACTCCGTGAAAAAGTGAGGGCATGCTGATCATAGAGACTGCGATTTAAAAGGGAGAAAGGACCCCATTGATCAAAACTGCATACCCACCACAGAAGAGAGAACTTTATCCAGTGTTGCTGGAGATGTTAAACGTCTCTATCGTACAAATTGTGCTCCACTGGGAACCATTAGTCTTTATTAGCCAAGGTACTCACCAACACTATACAAGATATGATAATCCACTAGATGTATTAGCTGGAGTGTACTATGGGAAAGTCTGCACAGCCCCCCCAAAAAAATTGCTTTTCTCTTATGCTTCAGCAGTGAGCAAAATGATGGCGGGCAAACTTATCTTTTATTATTTTGGAAGAGCGAGCCACAAATAGAATCTCTAATGGCTTTACACGCTGTGATATCGCTAACGATTTATCGTCGGGGTCACGGTGTTTGTAACGCACATCCGGCGTCGTTAGCAACATCGCAGCGTGTGACACGTACGAGCGACCTACAACAATAGCTAAAGTGGTAAAAATCGTTGGTTTTGGAGAGGTCGTCCAAACACCAAATATCGTTGTCTGGTGAGTAACGATGTTTTTTGTTGTTCCTGTGGCAGCACACATTGCTGTGTGTGACACCGCAGAAGCGACGAACATCTCCTTACCTGCCTCCACTGGTAATATGGAAGGAAGGAGGTGGGCGGGATGTTACATCCCGCTCATCTCCGCCCCTCCGCTTCTATTGGACAGCTGCCGTGTGACGTCGTTTTCACGCCGCATGACCCGCCCCCTTAGAAAGGAGGCGGATCACCAGCCAGAGCAACATCGCAAGGCAGGTAAGTCCGTGTGACGGGGGTTAGCCCGTGACGCACAACCGACAGGGCGGGTACACTCGCTAGCGATATCGGTACTGATATCGCAGCGTGTAAAGCCCCCTTAAGTGTACAAATTTGTGTGAAACCATGAATGTAAGGAAATTCAACCTGAATGCGATCCTCAGCAAATCAATATGACTCTCTAGAGTGCCAGCCATGAGAAATTAATCTAATGTTTTTCAAGTACAGTTTGACAATTCTACACAATCACATACAAGAATATGCAGTTAAAAAAATTGTTACGTGAGATACTCATTGATCCTACTGATGTATAGCTACTATGAATTCTATATGGAAACTGTAAGGCCAAAGAAACATCAAGTTCATGAGCTGTTATGACATTCCGCATTGCTAGTAATTGGCAATGAAACTGTGTGGGTCACATCAGCCTATGGTAAGACAGATTTGCAAATAGTTGCATTGGTATTGCTTTGTTCCTACTTCAAATATGTAATTACATTTATTATAAAATTATATCTCTTTGAATGCTTAACACAATATATTATTACCAAAGGAAATTTGTTGTGCTATCACTAATTTGAAGTTTTTCTCAAATAATTCACTAAATATTTGTGTTAGATTTAAAATATTTTAGTGCAATTCATTTTTTACTAAACTTGAACCTACAGTATAATATTGTTTAATATTCCCCTGTTTCTACCTATACTTTTAGTAAAGTACTTAGAGAAGAAGGTGGTACTTCCCACTTCTCTTCCAGTGAACATGACCTTGTGCCCTGTGCTGAATCACAGAGAACACTTTGCACCTTCCCACTCCCCCACCTACATTTTCATGCCGATTGCTGTTCTTTATGTTTGTGGTAAACTTTCTTTCCACATTTAATGGTAAATTGCCTTTATAGTTATAACTTAAAATATCTGTAAAACATCTGAGAAGAAAGCAAGTATACACCTTGTGAGCCGGAAAGTTACTGATACTGGAGAGTTCTTGTTCCTCTCTAATACTACAAGGGCCAACAAAAGCAATACTTCATAATACAGAACATGGAAGAGCCACCATACATTTAAAGGAAATATGCTGTATTATAACCAATAGTAAGGGATTTTTTTAGCAAAGTTTATAATTTGTAGGGGAGGGGGTCATTTTATCTGTAATGTGCATTTTTTCTGTTATACAATTTAATTCAATTAAACCTGTATGATGATATTTTTTAAAAATAGTTTTTGTTTAGATTTTTTTGTCAACTACTTATAGAAGTAGGAAGTGATATCTTCTCTGCCGGTCAACATGACCTTCTCTTCTGCCTTTGGCTGAAACACAGAGAACAATTTTTCCCTTCCCACTAATCCACCAATGTTATCATGCTGATTGCTGATTCATGTGTTAGTCATAAACTTTGTTTCCAAATTTTATAGTAAATTCCTTTTAAAATTATCTTTGAAAATGACTGTGAAACATCTGAGAAGAAAGCAAGTATATGCTTAAGAGCTCAGATCCACTTGTGTTTTGCACGGACAAGTTGAATCCGATAAAACATTGGATTGCTCTCACTTTAGTACAAACCTATGGGGCAATGTCCATCTACGATTGATTTCTCATGTTATATTGGCATGAGAAATGAATTGCATCATGCTACCTTTGGCAGCGAGTCTTGGCTCACATTCACTCATAAAAGTCTATGGATAAATGGGAAACATCGCACTTCACTTACATCATCCGAATGCAGCAGAGACAGGTCGGAGAGGCGATGGGGAGAAAGTGTTCCCTCCCTCTTCTCTGTAGATGTGACCCGATCACAAGATCGGATCACAGTCGCATGACCCTCGGTTCACACCTGCAGCAGAGGGTCATGCTCTCACATCGGAAGCTATGCACAAGTGGAACTGAGGCTATTTGAGATAGAAACTTACTGAAACTGAAGAGTTCTTGATCCTCTAATACTACGAGGGCCGACAAAAGCAATACTTCATAATACAGAACAAGTAAGAGCTAACCTTTCACATTGGCAATTTTGACTTTAAATGCTTGACTTGATATATTGATACCAAATAAAATATACTTTATTATTACTAATATGATTTTTTTCACAACAATTACTAATAATTTTAATAATTTGCATTTTGCTTTTTTCATTTTTTTCTGTTATCTAGTGTACTTCAATTAAACCTATATTATAGTACTGTTTGGTATGCGGTAGGTTTTGGTTATATTTTTGTCAAGTACTTATAGAAGTAAGACGTCTTTCCTTCTCTTCTTTCAGTCAACATGACCTTCACCCTTTGGCTGAAAAGAACAATTTACCCCTTCCCATTAATCCCCTGACGTTATAGTGATATAGCTGTTCAGTTTGTTGTTTTCTCATTTTATGGTAAACTCCTTTTTAAACTATCTTTCAAAATTATTGTGAAACATCTGAAAAAAAGCAGAAATATGCTTTGTGAGCTGGAAACATACTAATACTGGTTAGTTCTTGATCATCTCTAATATTACTATGGCTAACAAAAGCAATACTTCATAATACAGAACTTATAAGAGAAAACCTTTCACTATGAGAATATGCAACTGAAAGAGGTTATCCACTACTTTTACATTTATGGCCTATGCTTAGGAAGACTCATCAATATCTGATCAGTCATGGTCTGACACATGACACATTCGCCAACAGCGGTTTTCAGTGGCGACAGTAGCAACAGGCAGCCATAAATCCTCAATTATGGAGCTGCCCCATCTTGTGATAGTGGCTGCAGCCGGATAATGCACATCTGACTCCTAATGATTTAAATGGGAGGCAAATATGCAGTACCTGGCTGGAGTCACTACCAGTTGATGGGGCAGCTACCACCAGCACCGAGTTTACATAGTTATATAGTTACTTAGGTTGAAAAAACACCTAGGTCCATCTAGTTCAACCTTCCTCCACGAGTTCTACATTTGGTCACTAAGTCATTTATAACCAACAATGTTGTGTGTACTGAGGAAATCATCCAGCTCTTTTTTAAAAGCTGTTATAGTATCTGCCATTACTACCTCTTGTGTTAGGGCATTCCACAGTCTGACTGCTCTAACTGTAAAGAACCCTTTCCTATTTAGCTGCCGGAATTTCTTTTCTTCCACTGGCAGTGTATGCCCCCTGGTCCTTAGTATTGTCTTTGGAAGAAATAAGTCATGTGCCAGTCCTTTATATTGACCACACATGTATTTATACATATAAATGAGATCTCCTCTGAGACGTCTTTTTTCTAAGCTAAACATATCTAACTTTTTCGACCTGTCATCATAAGGGAGGCCTTCCATTCCTTGTAATAGTCTAGTTAGCCGCCTATGAACTGACTCTTACTTCTGAATTTCCTTTTTTAAAATGTGGAGCCCAAAACTGGATCCCATATTCCAGATGTGGCCTTACAAGTGATTTATAGAGGGGTAACAATACGTTGGGATCTAGGGATCTAATCTCTCTTTTTATACATCCTAAAATCTTGTTTGCTTTTGCAGCTGCTGCAAAAGCAAAAGTTTAGCCGAACTCAGGCTGAATGGACATCAATATTAGGATAGTTCATCAATATTAAAGTAGTAGACAACCTCTTTCCTTTGAATGAACCCAGGGCTGGACATACCATAGGTGTAACCTGTGCAGCTACACATGGACCCAACAAGTTAGGAGTCCCAATTCCATTTCCAAAGCCGGTGGAATTGTATGATGAATTATTGAACTGCAAAGGGCCCATATATTGTTTTTGCACAGGTACCCTCTTCTGTTTTTGTTTACTGGTAAATTAACTAATTTTTGAAAATTAAAAATACGTTTTTTTCTCTTTAAAGCTTTGGTGGAAATGTAAGGTACTGCAGATTTGCTCCTATTATTATTATTTTATTTGTGTTGCCTGGGGCTGATTTATCCACTCCAAACACTATTGATAAAAATATGCCAATCAGTTAGTTGCAGAAGGGGGGGGGACACCCCTACATTAATCTTATAATTATGTACCTAAGAATGTCATTAATAAAAAGTAGTGGACAGCTTTTTTAAGTAGAAATTAGTCATTGTCATTTTAATAGCTATTAGGGCTATGTTAATTATTCCAAATTAATTGTAAGTTTACAAAATTGAATTCAAATGTTAGCTCTTTGAAATGATTTAAAGGATTTGGAAAACCTTTTATTAAATTAATTAAGGTTTGCATAAATCTACTTTACATATACTATAGTATTTCTAGTACATTATGAACTATTTTCTTAGTTCATCAATAGTTGATATGTCAGCTTTACGCTGCCAATATGTATGAAAAACGATGCTTTATGTCCTTTATATTTTAGATTCCAAGATTGAAAATGGTACCGGTGGCCCACTTGATTTATGTTTGTGACAATAAATGGAAACCAGGTATCCATAAATCTGACAAACAAATCTATAAGGCTCACAAGTGATGGAAGATATTCATCTCCAGTTATCTTGTTTGTCCTTCTTCGGCTATTATTTACATCACGAAACTTCATGTAACAAATATGCAATTTTATGTAATGCTATTGAGATATTTCCAGCTCATATTTTTTTAGGGGCTTTTTACATAGATAGGGGTCATTCTATATAGATAGGTTTATCACTTGGATATTTGAAGAAGATAAGCATATAAATTCATTTTAAAGGTATGGCTGCACAGACAATATAAGCTTTCAAAATATTTGTATCATGTATTAGAGTATTTTACATTGTATTAAAATATATAAATCAGCCATAACAATTAACCACATAACTTATATTGTGCTGTCTACTGTAGCGCAGAATAAACAGCTTTGACCCTTTAAATTCTAGAAGATCCAATAATTTATGCACAAGATAAGTCTGTTTTTCAGCAAATCCCTTACATCTGTGACCTAGTCTCCCGGTACCTACCTGCACGCAACCTCAGATCCTCACAAGATCTCCTTCTCTACTCCTCGCTTATCTCCTCTTCCCACAATCGCGTACAAGATTTCTCCCGTGCATCCCCCATAATTGGGAACGCTCTACCTCAGCATATCAGACTCTCCCCTACCATGGAAAGCTTCAAGAGGAACCTCAAGACCCATCTCTTACAACAAGCCTACAACCTACAATAACACTCAGTCCAGCACACCACTGCGCAACCAGCTCTTTCCTCACCTATTGTACCATCACCCATTCCCTGTAGACTGTGAGCCCTCGCGGGCAGGGTCCTCTCTCCTCCTATACCAGTTTGTTTTGTACTGTTAATGATTGTTGTACGTATGCCCTCTTTCTCTTGTAAAGTGCCATGGAATAAACAGTGCTATAATAATAAATAATAATAATAATGGGATTAAGATCTTCGAATTTTGGAGGCCATATCAATACATTGAACTCATGTTCCTCAAGTCATTTTTGAGAATTATTTTTTGCAATGTTGAAGGGTGCATTATGCTGCTGAAAGTAGCCACTGCCATTAGGGAATACCGCTGCCATCAAGGAAAGTGCATGACTTGCAACTATGTTAAGATGGATGGTATGTGTTAAAGTAACATCCTCAAAAATGCCAGAGAACAAAGTGGTGGACGGCAGACTTAATGAGCAAGGCCACTGAAGTAAGATGCACCTAATTCATTTAGAATCCCCTTAGGATAAAAAAAAATTCTTTAAATTAAGTTTGTAGAAACACATCACAAATAGTAAATACCAGAGGCATCTTTTTTTTTTTACTACTTGTGATTATTTTCCTCCGATTTAAATTTCATGCAATAAAATGTGTAAAAAAATAAGTGCCCCAAATCCAATAATACATCAGGATTGCAAACACCAGGTGAAAACAGAACAATAAATAGTAATAAAATATAATTTGTATTGTCAAATATATAAAATTAAATTAGATTAAAAATATAGAAAGGTGCCTCACAAAGGAAATACATGGACAGAAGCAAGTTATATAAATAAATCAATTAAGTTGCCAGGAATAGCATTATATATCCAGATCAATAGTTATCCACCTCGCACTAGAGACTATCAGACCACAATACACTGCCCTGTGTTTGTAAAGTAAATAGTTAGTTAACTAATACTATACTATAGATGTTAATTAGCATGTGTCATACTACAAACAGTCAATTAGCATATGATATCCTATGAATAGATGCCAAAGTGCAGTGTGAGAAACGAGGACTAGATAAATAGTAATTAACTGTAATTGTATTTGTGTCCGGTGTCCCCTCCACCCCGCCGCACGTTTTGTATAATTTCCTCATTGGTGTGTGTTTTAATATAAGAAAATTTTGTTGCTGGAAGATTAAATACTTAATTTTGTTTTTTCTTGTGAGAACACTTCAGTTTTCCCCCAATATATTTACAAATGCACTTCTGAATAGTGAACTATATTCTTTTTTCACTGTATTATTTTTAATTAAGAGGTAAATGTCACTAATAACTTAGGTTCTTCTTACGGCTTGCATGCTCCTCCACTAGAAATGTACTATAGTCAGAGTGAAGGAAATAATCCAACTCGAAGTAATCAGAGCACAGACAGAGTATCCGCCTGCACACCACAATTCAAAGGAAGAAATGAATTCTTCCAGCTTCACAGAAAAGCAAATCTTCTTTTATTTGGTGTTACAAACTGGTGACAGATTAAAATAAGATAATCTATGCGGTTTTGGGTGCTTAAAGCACCCATGATTTAGGTTGATCAAAGCATCAGAAACGCATAGATTTTTTTAAAAACACGTCACAAGTTTGTATGTACATGTCACGCTCCCCGGGTCCTCGGTTCCGCTCCCCGGGTCCTCACCCCCGCTCCCCGGCTCACCTGCCACGCTCCCCGCTCTCCAGCCTCCGGTACCTGTCCTTCCCAGGCCCCCTGGTGCCCGATTCCGGCGCCCGACGGCTTCCCAGGACCTGGCCGGCTCCCCTGCGTCCTCCTCTCAGCCTCCTTCCCTGGCTTCTGGCACCCGGGCGGCGCGCATGCGCATTAGGGCGCGCGCGCGGTCACTGACCCTTTCTTAAAGGGCCAGCGTCCATTAACAGGAAATGAGGTTGAACAGGTACAGGGTATAAAGGGGGTTATTGTCCAAGGGGGCGGGGCCTGATCTTCGTGTTTCCTAAGCTAGGAGTCAGGTCTCCTGGTGTCTCAGTGCATGTACTCACCTATCTCTCTTGTAGAGCCGTGCCTGCCTCGCCATCCAGTCTGCCGTATCCTGAACCCCGAACGCTGTCCATCTGCCATCCTGACAGTTCGCACCATCTCGGATCCCTGCGGTGACCCGTCATCTCGCTCCCAAGGTTCTGGACCCCGCCTGACATCATCTCGGCTTCCGAACCTGAGCTGCATCACCAGGACTACCACCCGTGACTCCGTGGTCCCAGGGACTTCTCCGCTATACTCGTGTGCAAGGACTGTTCTGCTGTTTATAGTGTTCCAGCTGCCGGACTCTTTCCTACCATCTAGGAGTTCGGTCCAGTGGATCCACCTCCTGGGTCTGCCCGTACGCCTGGCCGTGACAGTAAGATCAGGCCATGGATCCCGCTGCAGCACTAGCGGCCTTGCAAGAAGAACTCCAACGCCAGCGTGAAGTCCAGACCCGCATGCTGAACTTTATGACTTCCGTGGACACCCGCCTGTACACGTTACAAGCGGCAGTTACGCCTTCAACATTCCGGGCCTCCACCAGTCAATCCACGGCTCCCGCACCCGTGGCAGCCTCTTCGAATGCTTCCCAACTCCGTTTGGCTTCACCACCTCGTTATGCCGGAGATCCCAAGACCTGCAGGGGCTTCATAAACCAATGTTCCCTTCATTTCACGCAGCTACCACACTTGTTTGCCTCCGACCAAGCCAAGGTCGCCTTCATCATGTCTCACCTAGAGGGCGAGGCACTGGCGTGGATGAACCCCTTGTGGGAGAAGGAGGACCCTATGACCAAGGATCTTCAAGAGTTCCTGCAGGCCTTTCGCAGCACCTTTGACGAGCCGGGACGCGCCTCTGCGTCTGCTTCATCCCTTCTCCGCTTACGTCAAGGAACACTGACGGTGGGCCAATACGCCATCCGTTTCCGCACTTTGGCTTCAGAACTCGGGTGGAATAATGAGGCCCTAACAGCCGCCTTCTGGGAAGGACTCTCGAGTCGCATCAAAGATGAGTTGGCGGGTCGTGACGTGCCCTCCACCCTAGATGCCCTGATTGCACTAGCAACTCGAGTGGACATTCGTTTTCAGGAGCGCTCCAAAGAGCTATCTCGTGAGAGACGTCCGGTACGGCATTCCTCTCCACCGCAGAAACCCTCCGTACTTCAGTCATCGACAGCTGGAGCTCCCGTCCACGAGCCCATGCAGATCGACCGAGTGCGTCAGTCTGAACAACGTCGAGCAGAGCGGCTCGCCAAGGGCCTCTGCTTTTACTGCGGTGAGGGCACACACCTGCTACGCTCCTGTCCAGAGAGGCCGGGAAACTCCAAAGCCTAGGGTTGGTAGGAGAGGCCACCCTAGGTGCTGGGACTCTCTCTGACCCGGTTACATGGACAGTGCAAGTGACAACGGGAGAGACGCGGTTCACGGCTGATGCCTACCTCGATTCCGGGGCAGCAGGCAATTTCATCCAGCAGGCCACGGTGGACAAGTACCGGGTGCCTGTTATGCCACTCGACAAGCCCCTAGTGATTGCCTCGGTGGATGGGAAACCCCTCTCTGACACCATCTCCTGGATCACCAGGCCGGTCGAACTGCGTATCGGTGCCCTTCACACCGAGAACATCGCTTTCTACGTCCTCCCACACATGTCCCACCAGATCCTGCTGGGACTTCCATGGTTGCAGACACACGAACCATCAGTTAGCTGGGGTACTGGTGAAATCACCCGATGGGGCTCTTCGTGTCATGAGAGGTGCCTAAAGTCCATACAACCCATCCGACGACCTCCGGTTCCAGAGAACCTACCGGGGCTGCCCTCGGCCTATTGGTCCTTTGCAGATGTCTTTGACAAGAAAGAATCCGAGGTACTGCCGCCACATCGTCCATACGATTGTGCCATCGACCTGCTTCCAGGAACAACTCCACCACGAGGACGGATATATCCTTTATCTCCAGCCGAAACAAGGGCCATGTCAGCTTACATCTCAGAGAGCCTAGCAAGGGGGTTCATTCGGAGATCCTCCTCTCCTGCTGGAGCAGGTTTCTTCTTTGTCAAGAAGAAAGAGGGCGACTTACGCCCATGCATAGACTACCGGGGTCTGAATCAAATCACCGTAAAAAACAAGTACCCTCTGCCGCTCATTCCCGAATTGTTTGACCGGCTTAGAGGAGCTCGTGTGTTCACCAAGCTGGATCTTCGGGGTGCTTACAATCTGGTACGCATCCGCTCTGGTGACGAATGGAAAACCGCGTTCAATACGCGCGATGGACATTATGAATACTGCGTGATGCCCTTCGGCCTGTGTAACGCTCCTGCCGTCTTTCAAGAACTGGTGAACGACGTGTTCCGGGACCTTCTCTACATCTGTGTGGTAGTGTATCTAGATGACATCCTTGTCTTCTCTCCGGACCTCCAAACCCACAGAGAAAACGTACAGCTGGTTCTACAAAGACTGAGAGAGAATCGTCTGTACGCAAAGTATGAGAAGTGTGTCTTTGAGCAGTCTTCTCTCCCCTTTCTGGGGTACATCATCTCTGAGACTGGACTGCAGATGGATCCCAAGAAGGTCTCCGCCATTCTCAACTGGTCTCCTCCTTCTGGACTGAAGGCAATCCAACGCTTCCTGGGATTCGCCAACTACTACCGCCAGTTTATCCCTCACTTCTCTGCCTTGACCGCTCCTCTCTCCGCTTTGACTAAGAAGGAGGCTAATCCAAAGGACTGGTCACCTGCGGCTGACGCCGCGTTTGGTTCTCTGAAGCGGGCTTTTGCTTCCTCTCCTGTACTCCACCGTCCGGAGTTAAACCGCCAGTTCACCTTGGAGGTGGATGCCTCCTCCTCAGGAGCCGGAGCAGTGCTCATGCAGAAGTCCTCCTCCGGGAAGATGGTGACTTGCGGATTCTTCTCCAAGGGCTTCTCAGCGCCTGAACGCAACTACACCATCGGTGACCGAGAGCTCTTGGCAGTCAAATTGGCTTTGGAGGAATGGCGCTACCTCCTGGAAGGTGCAGTGTACCCCGGGATTATTTACACGGACCACAAGAACTTGGAATACCTACGGTCCGCTCAGCGTCTGAACCCACGGCAAGCCAGGTGGTCCCTATTCTTTGCCAGGTTTGATTTCCAGCTTCACTTCCGACCCGCGGACAAGAATGTACGCGCTGATGCCTTGTCCAGGTCTTTCATGCCCTTGGAGCAGGAGGAGGAGACTACCCAACCCATCATCTGTCCTAGCAAAATCATTCCGGTGGCCCCTGTCACCCTGGCCCAGATACCGCCCGGGAAGACCTATGTCTCCGAGGTAGACAGGGAAAAAGTGTTACACTGGGGTCATGCCTCGAAAACAGCCGGTCATGCTGGTCAGAAAAAGACATGGGGTGCGATTGTACGTCATTATTGGTGGCCATCCCTTCGCACGGACGTCGCTGCTTTTGTATCCGCCTGTTCCTCTTGTGCCAGGAACAAGACGCCCAAACACCTCCCATATGGCCGTCTTCTGCCTCTGCCGATACCCTCAGTTCCGTGGCAACACATAGCAATGGACTTTATTACGGACTTGCCATTTTCATCCGGACACACAGTCATATGGGTCGTGGTGGACCGGTTCTCTAAAATGGCCCATTTCGTTCCTATGGTTGGACTGCCCTCTGCTCAGGAACTCGCGGACGCCTATATACAACACATCTTCCGCTTGCATGGCTTTCCATTACACATCGTATCCGACAGAGGAACTCAGTTCACCTCCCGCTTCTGGAGGGCTCTCTGTAACCATCTGGGAGTGACTCTGGACTTTTCATCTGCATACCATCCTCAGTCTAATGGCCAGGTTGAGAGGGTCAATCAAATCCTGACCACTTTCTTACGTCACTATGTTAACGCCCATCACGACGACTGGTCCACTCTTCTACCTTGGGCTGAATTCTCCCACAACCACCACATCAGTGAGTCGTCCTCCAGCTCTCCCTTCCATGTCGTTTACGGACTTCAGCCTTCCATCCCATTGCCTGTATCCCCCTCTTCGGATGTCCCTGCTGCAGATTCAGTAGCCCGTGACTTTGCAACCATTTGGGACTCTGTCAAAGCGTCCCTTGGGCGTGCTTCCCTGCGGATGAAAAGACACGCAGACAAGAAACGTCTGGACCCTCCGTGTTTCTCTCCTGGAGACCTCGTCTGGCTTGCTTCCCAGTACGTCCGCCTGAAGATACCATCATACAAGCTGGGTCCTCGCTACATTGGGCCTTTTAAAGTCCTCAACAAGATCAATGAGGTCTCCTACAAGCTTCAGCTTCCGGCCACGATGAGGATACCCAACTCATTCCACGTCTCCCTGCTCAAGCCGGTTGTCCTTGGTCCCTTCTCCGCTGCTGCCAGTCCGGCTCCTCCACCTATTGCCGATGACGACATCTATGCGGTAAGGGATATCGTGGCCATGAAGACCGTACGAGGTCGACAGTTCTTCCTGGTGGACTGGGAAGGGTATGGTCCTGAGGATAGGTCCTGGGAGCCCAGGGAGAACGTGGGCACTCCTCTGATCCGTGCCTTCATGTCCCGGTTGCGGGGAGGGGGGCGTGGGGGGGGGTACTGTCACGCTCCCCGGGTCCTCGGTTCCGCTCCCCGGGTCCTCACCCCCGCTCCCCGGCTCACCTGCCACGCTCCCCGCTCTCCAGCCTCCGGTGCCTGTCCTTCCCAGGCCCCCTGGTGCCCGATTCCGGCGCCCGACGGCTTCCCAGGACCTGGCCGGCTCCCCTGCGTCCTCCTCTCAGCCTCCTTCCCTGGCTTCTGGCACCCGGGCGGCGCGCATGCGCATTAGGGCGCGCGCGCGGTCACTGACCCTTTCTTAAAGGGCCAGCGTCCATTAACAGGAAATGAGGTTGAACAGGTACAGGGTATAAAGGGGGTTATTGTCCAAGGGGGCGGGGCCTGATCTTCGTGTTTCCTAAGCTAGGAGTCAGGTCTCCTGGTGTCTCAGTGCATGTACTCACCTATCTCTCTTGTAGAGCCGTGCCTGCCTCGCCATCCAGTCTGCCGTATCCTGAACCCCGAACGCTGTCCATCTGCCATCCTGACAGTTCGCACCATCTCGGATCCCTGCGGTGACCCGTCATCTCGCTCCCAAGGTTCCGGACCCCGCCTGACATCATCTCGGCTTCCGAACCTGAGCTGCGTCACCAGGACTACCACCCGTGACTCCGTGGTCCCAGGGACTTCTCCGCTATACTCGTGTGCAAGGACTGTTCTGCTGTTTATAGTGTTCCAGCTGCCGGACTCTTTCCTACCATCTAGGAGTTCGGTCCAGTGGATCCACCTCCTGGGTCTGCCCGTACGCCTGGCCGTGACAGTACACCTAATAAAAGATTTGCTTTTACGTGAAACTGGACTACCTTCTTTCTTCCACTGTAATCATAGTACATTTCAGGCAAAATTTATGCCACCAAAGTGGTGTACATTTTATAGATTAGAAGCTCGGACTTACCAATGCCCTGTTCCAGTCATGCTCTGCCTGTGTTGCCGGAGCTGGCCACAACTATCTTTCAAGTGCCAAAAGTCATAACATTTTTGTTCAACTCTGAATTGTGCTAAACTTGTGCACCATTTCAAAGTATTTTATCACAGAAAACTGGCTTAACCACTTTCATGAATAGGACCCAAAGTTTTCAGCAGATCACTGCCCAGAGCATCATATTGCTTGCCTTTTTTCTCAACATTCATTTTGTGCCATTCCTTCTTCAGTTAACCCTAGAACGCGCAACCATAGAAAACAAGTAACCTAGCAGGCCTGCGAAGCTTCAGTTATGCGTTCTAGGGTTAAGCAATGCTCATGCATCAAGTTGTACAAATAATGTAATATTAATACCATCATACAAGACTGCCTTTCTATATTGTTACATGTTCCAGGTCTGATGATTGTGACCATTGTCAGTGGTGGAGAACAAGCTGTAATGCATTGTATTTAACCTCTTGTCATAGCTAGTATTAACTTTTTCCCCAACTAATGCTAGAGGAGTTCATTTTTTGGACTGAACCTGACAGGATACCCCATATAATGTCATAGCCCTGTACTTGGTTCACCAGTTATCATTCTTTGACCATTTTCAGTGGGTACTAATCACTGTATATTAGTAATAGCTCAAAAAATCAGTCATTTTAGAGATGCTCTATCTGATTCACATAGAAATCACAATTAGGAATTTGTCAAAGTTGTGCAGATCCTTACATTGACCTATTTTTCCTGTTTCAGGCACATTACTGTTAAGAACTGACTGTTCACTTGCTTTATTATATATCCCATTATTAAGAGATAATGTCATTATTTTGCCTCTTCAATGTTATGGCTGATGAGTATATATATATAAAGCTGTATGTACAGTAATTGTAAGACTTCAAGAATGGATAAAATTGTTTATCCTTGAATTTCAAAATAAATATAAGGAACAATAGATTAACAATGCAGATGCCACACTGTTACAAACGACGCCTATGTGTGATTTATGAAAAATTATAAATGCTTGTGGATGAGTTGATCCTGGCATAGAGAGATAAAAATTGTTAAGCATTACATGTTCTTTTGAAATCAGGTTTAATGACTCACATACTTCATTATTTTAATTCTAAACAGCTAGAGGAGAAGATAAAACTAACAATAATAGAACGTGCTATGCACAGACCTGTTCATTAGGAAGACAGATCTAATTCTCAATAGCAAACTGCAATTAAGATACAGGTTATATTTTTCATTGATTAACATGATATTTTATTATTCAATTTCAAACAAAACTTATACATGTGCAATCTAGAGACATCCCAATCATGTCAATGGCGTGAGGTATTAAACGTTTTCCTTTTTTTAATATTGATTACTAACATTTCTTTCTGATAATGATAACATCTAATCACTGTTTGTCCCAGTAGCCTTTTTAGCATACCATTCGGGGCAATCCTATAATCTGGATAATGTAGAGTATGAGTTGTATGGTCTTCTTATGAAAATACACTGTCACTTTTAGTGTCTGCAGTCTTCTGAATCCTTACAGTGTGCACACCACACATTGTCAGGATCACTCGATGTTGCCAGCAAGAGTGGCTTGTCCCGTAACTGTAAGGTATGCAATTTGAATACACGTAGTTGTGTCGCCCTGGGCAAGCCAGGGGACACGGGTCACAACACCACCACACCCCACACTCCAGGTAGGCACACCATGCTAACCCACAAATCCTTGTTGCCTTCCTCCAGGAGTCTGTTGATGCACACCAGGGGGTGGGCCAGGTGGTTGGCTCCGCCCACCGAGGAGCTCACAACTCTGGAGGCAGGAAGTTCCAGGCAGATTAGCCCAGGCAGGGCTTGAGTGAAGTCAGCTCAGGGACGAGCTTGAGTAAACAGTGAAGTGAAGTTAAGGAAGTAAACAACTAAGTGAGAGGAGTAAAAGCAAGTAAAGTGACAGAAGGAAAGAAAGCCTGAAGGGTCCAGCTCTGTGTAGGGCCAGAACAGCAAGGTCAGCGACGGCGGTGACTGTCTGGAGGGGGACCGTTTGAGAGTTCCCGTCACCTACCGGGAGTGCAGGTGCAGCCGTCTGTGGGACCGTCCTACCAGTCGTTGGTTTACCGTACAAACTGTGTCCGTGTCTCAGGCTGAGTGAGTACCACAGTGCCGCAAGGCACAGCGCTGCCCCCGCGTCCCTGCGCCCACCGGGCCCTACACTTTACATCTCTTCACTGGGCCCCGGGATCACCAACCCCTACCCACGGAGGGGCAACACAACACCTGGCTGCTCCGCATCACCATCCCCGGGACCCCCATACTGAGCAGCGGTGGTGCAATCACCACAACCGTGGGTGGCGTCATGAACTATAACCATCCCCACACCCAACAGACACCCCCTTTCACTCACGGGCGAGGAGTGTCGCTCGAGACACCCCGGGATCCGGCCCACAGCTCGAGCCACCAGGAGCAACTGCCGGACCCGAGCAGAAGGGGTGAGCGCGGTGTGCTGACACCCTCCTCCCCGCCCGCGACAACTTGGCGTCACAAACAGGATCTTACCGCTCTGCCGTCTGGTAGAGGTGCGCCTTGTTACCGCCGGAGGTATCCGGCAGAAAAATTTCAGAAGCCGCCATCTTTGGCGCGAAGAGTTCCCGCTCGAGCGTCTTCTCGAGCAGTAGAGGCGCGAAGGCCGAAACCCCGCCCCGAGAGAGGAGGGGCCGGAAAGAGCTAAGGGGGACGGGATGGCGGCTGGCGGCATGTAGTCGCCGCTATAAAGGCAGGGACGCCAGGACCTTGCCAGAAAACCGTTCCTGGAAGCAAACAGAAAAGACACCATGTGGATGCCGTCCCGAAACACCGTGGCCCCCGCACCGGGAACCGCAGCGTGGGTGGAGATCCGGACCGCGCAGCTCCACCTAAGGCTGCAGGTCAAGATGCAGCTCCTCTTGGAGGAGTGGGAGACCGACATGGCGGACGTTATAGCCACCGTGCGGAGACGCGAGGAGGAAGCGGAGGAAGGGAGGGTGAGTGACCCACGCCCCTATGTCCCGGAGGGACCGGTCGCTGCGGCTGAGGGACCCGGTCCAAGCCCTCTCCCCCCGTTGCCTCCCTCGCCACCCGTCTCGGAGGCCGTGACCCCGCCACTAGGCCCGCTACCACCGCAACCGGTAGCGATACCCAGCCCGTCCGCCCCAGCGGACCGACCTGTAGCCGGAGCCCGAAGCAAACCGGAGGCATTGCCTTGGAAGGCCCCGAAGATTGTGCCAGAGACAGTCCCCGAGCAGTTTCCCGAGCCGGAGCCGATGACCCGCTCCGAGCCGAAGGCCCAACTGTGGAAAGCCCCTGTGCCCATCCCCCACACCTCGGCTGAGGTGGCGCCGGGTTGTTGCTGCAAGGCAGCACCCAAGGCCATGACACCGCGGGATACGCTACCCACCTTCCTGACAGTGGGTAACGTGCTGGATGTCCCGCGGGGCTCAACCCGTGCGCCGGAGCTGGCAGCAGCGACATACTGGGACAGGGAGCCGACAAAGCTGGGCCTGGAGATCGCGGAGAGGGAGAGAAGGAAAGCCGAGCTGGTGGCCCGAGCCATTCGGGAAAAAGAAAACCTGCGGCAAGCGACCTTCCGTGTCCGGGGCCCGTTCTACGAGGGGCAGGTGAGGCGGTTTGATGTCCGCCGGGGCTACGGATTCATATACGAACACAGAGCAGGAGCCGGCACTGGCAGCAAGGGCGGAGGCTGGTAACGAAGGTAAATATCGGGTAACCAGGGAAAGGTCTTCCCTTGGTTACCCGATGTTTACGCTGGTTACAGCTTACCGAAGCTGCCAGACGCCGGCTCCTGCTCCCTGCTCGCTTCATTTCGTCGCTCTCTCTCGCTGTCACACACAGCAATGTGTGTGTCACAGCGGGAGAGTGACGACCAAAAAATGAAGCTGGACATTCAGCAACGACCGGCGACCTCACAGCAGGGGCCAGGTCGTTGCTGGATGTCACACACAGCGACAGCGATGAGACGTCGCTGCAACGTCACAGAAAATGGTGACGTAGCAGCGACGTCGTTGTTTTTGTCGCTGTGTGTGACACCAGCTTAAGAGTTTGATTTAAATGGAGTGGTGGTCTTACATTCATGATCCCAATCCTATTTCCTTATCTATGGGATATGCCTTTCTTGCAGGCTTTGAATGGATGGGCACAGTGTGTGCTTAATTACTACTCCATTCATGTGAAGAATAAAGGACCCCCGTTCTAGTTATCAGTGATCAGATACTTTGGTGATTCCCCTATACTGTGGAGAAGTGAAAAGTTGGGATCTTGGAAAAATGTCTTTAGATATTGCTTTGTCTCATAACAGTATAATACGACTGTATGTGTTGAGTGATTAATTCTTAAACCTGTCCTGTAAATTGCTCTAGGCATTGATTCGCACTACTGACTTTTCAATTTATCTGTGCAACATGGTGTTCACATTCGAAGATAACTACTTCAATAATTATTTTCATACATGTTCAGTGAATAAAGACCGATTGTGTAATAGGATATTTCATTCTATTTCTACATCCCTCAAAAGGAAACGGCGATTTCCTCAGTATTATAAATGACAGAGTAAAGATTTTAAATCATATTGAATAACAATGATTGCAATGACAGCGGAGCAATAAGTTCAAGGATACATCTTATATTATTCCTGAATTATGAACAAAAATACTGACAGCTTTTTCAAGTTATACTAAAGTCTGGATATTATACGTGTCCTCAGGGCCTACTAGGAATACCCAAGTTGATGGATAACTCTAGCTGAGCACCCTGGTGAGCAAATTAAGAAAAAAGTGCCAATCGTTATAAAAGAATATGATAATAGCAGTTAAAATAATATACTAGATGCATGGACAGCATTTCCTACCTACATTTCAATGTCAATGCCACATTATGGCTACAATCTAAAAATGTACTTACTGTAAAACTGTTTCACTATTAAAGATAATGTAAATTGTTACCTGTCACCTAAATTGTTACTTGTCACTTTGGAATTGACACTTTGTACAGTCCATATATCACTAAACCAATTTAATGCAAAACATCTACAGATAAATATAATAGTATAGTGTAACTTGTAAAATGTAAATGGTTGTTCATTTAATATAATTACAGTCAGGAAAGCAAGATGGTAGTATGGACCCACCATGATCCACAGTGGTGCCCCATTCACTTCTGTCCTTTTCGCCCATGATGTTCACAATCTATTTTTTGAACTACAAATTACAGATTTTGTTCTAAGGTGAATTGAGCTTGCCTGTAATTTCTCTAAAAATTCAGATTTACCTGAGTATGAATTTTTTTGCAATATGCTTTGAGCAAATGTATCAAACATTGAAGGGAGGAAGGGGTAGAAAACAAATCCAGCACTGATGTCCATAAAAAAATTATTCTTCTTTATTTCAAATTCATCATAAAAATTAGAATGGATTAATCCTTCTCAAAGCCCTGATTATGCCTTACGCGTTTCAGAGAAAAAACTCCTTAATCATAGGCAAATTTTCTCTGAAATGCGTAAGGCGTAATCAGGGCTTTCGGAAGGTTTGATCCATTCTAATTTTTATGATGAATTTGAAATAAAGAAGAATAACTTTTTATGGACATCAGTGCTGGATTTATTTTCTACCCCTTCCTCACTTCAATGATTGCTACACCTGTGGAAGCCAACCACAGACACCGTGCACTGGCCCAAATGGACATCTAGATCTACAGATTGGTGAGCTGGAATATTTACTTTCTTAGTGTTTTTCTACTCAAATTTATCAAAGCAGTAGCTAACTGGCCACCCTTTTTCTAAATTGCAAAGTGGTGTGAAAATAGTAAAAAAAGAAAAAAAAAAAAAAAACAACTTAGATATTCACCTAACCTTTCCAGCCTCTTGGTCTTCCTTTCCCTGTTTCTCATCATCATTTTCAGCCTTTTTCTGTCACAATTTCTCTGTGCAGAGCATCTTGCAGACTAGAAGATGCTCTGCTGCATTTTCCTTAATTACATTTCTGAAAGTTACTATTCCTCTGTGCAGAGCACCTTGCCTTTGGAGATGCTCTGCTGTGCCTTCCTTAGTTGCTAAGCTAGCTGCTTGTTTGACAGCACAGGATTCCATGTTGGTGCTGATTACTCAGGTTATCCTCCCTACTGGTAATTGCTCAGGCTTCTTACTGAGCATACTCACCCAGGACATTACTAGTTGTATTTTCTGGTTCTGCAGTTGTGCTGTAGGTGTGTGTCTCTGTTCCGATCTTTGTTCTCTGACCCCAGACCGTTATTTGACTTCTCTCTGCCCGCTCCCTATTCCTGTCGTGACCTTCTGCCTATTTGACCTCTGACCATTTCTTGACTATGTCTCTGCTTTTCTCCCTGAACTTATTACGTGCTGTCCTGGAATTCTGATTCTTGGATATTGCCCTGACTATGCCTCTGTTTTCTCCTTTTGTCTATATGTGTCCCTCTGTTTTCTCCCTGAACCTATTATGTGCTCTCCTGGATTTCTGACCCTCAGATATTGACCTTAATACACCTCCATTTACTCGTTGTGTTCATACATGTTGTCCCATTACCAGACCCTGGCTTTTCTGACTACTCTTCCGTCCCCTCTGCCTGTAAGTAATGACTGCATTACATCTTTACTTTACATTGGGTTTTCTCATTCTAATTAAAGCTCTGACATTGCGGCACAATCCGTGATGTCATGATGTATGACACAGGTGCTGACTAGGTCGTGGGTGTTGCATGTAATAATGCCGTAGCATAGCAACGTTTGAAGCTGAAGGCCAAACCATATGTTATGTGGGAGGGCTAAAAGAAGAGAAAGGCTGGCTGTGAGACAAGTTCGTGTTCAGGTTGACCTTATTGTTTTTACACTATTTTGATTATACTATGAAAGAACTAGAAAGAGAGATAATAAGGAACATTCAATTCTCATCAAATAACTTCACTGCAAATTGAATTTCTGTGTCAAATTTCAGCAAATTACCAATTTTCAAATCTGAGCAGATTTGTTTCATCTCTGTAATTAACCTGTAAGTTAACTTTTGGATTATGGTAGGAAGGAGGGGTACCAGAAGGAAAGCCATGTGACACATAGAGAGACAATTTAAAAGCCATGCAATGGAAAAACTAAACTGCCCTAAAAATTACAAAGAGGCATAAGAAGCACATCATGTTTAAAGTTGCAACTCGGGATTGTATATCACAGCTTTCTTCGGTATTTTGCACATTGGTCATAATCTAATTTCCCTACAAAAACATAATTTCTAAAATAAATTATGAGATTTTCACAGATAACAGTAATTTAATTTTTAATAAATGATTACATAAGAAACTGTTGTTATATTATTGATACATGGTCTTTTGCAAGTATAGATTCAAAGTTATGTTTGCAGTAAAGCAAATCTCTTACTTGACAGCACAAAGCTAGCCATATTTTTTGGACAGATGTGGTCATTTGACACTAATGTACTGCATCTCTTACAAAGGGTGTGTGAGTTAAGCACACCATTAGTGACCATGTATTGGCTCCAGTATTAACATGGCAAAAAAGTGCTATATGAACACTGAGAAACCCAGGGCTGCCATTTCTGGATGGCGCCAAACACGTTTCTGTTATATTTATTTTTCACTAGGAATACAATATTTAAATGGGTTGTCCAGACTAAATACATATAGCTGCAGTCACTCTATGTGTCACTCCATGTGACTGCAGTCTATAAATTCTCACATTGCATGTACTGTGTGACTAGAGGGACATGATATTCCAACGAGACTGCACCCCTCTACTCAGAATGGGATTGTTAGTATGCATATAGCATACTCATACCTACGTTCTCAACTATGAAATCAACAAATCCTCAAAGCTCAAAGTGAGTGCAATTTGACTATTCACAAGTCCGCACGCACATTAAGTCACTGCACACTTTTGCATTTAGACAGGACTATCCCTTTAAGAAAGGGTTGTCCAAGAAGTGGTCAAACTTTTAAAATGTCAAACCTATGGCATGCTTTATTTGATAAAAAAAAACCCCAAAAAAAACAAAACAAACAAAACAGGTGACAACTTTGCTGTGTCTTATGACACTCTACAATGACTAGCTTTCGTGTATGAGGACTGCAACACATCAGCAGTGCCTGACCAAATCTGTTCAAAGGTTCTGTCTGGCCCTGCTTCTAGCTCTTATCTCAGAGATTTGGTTTATTGCAAACATTATAAATCACAAAACTAAGAATCAAACTAAACTTGTAAAAGACCGTGTATCAATAGTGTAATATCAGTTTCATTCGTCGTTAGTGATGCACATCCAGCGTCATTAATGATATTGCAGCGTATGACACTTATGTGCGACCTAAAATGATCACAAAAGCAGCCAAAATCATTTCCGCGCAGAGGTCGTCCTAAAACAAAAAATCATTTACCTCTCATTAGTGATGTTGTTCCTTATTCCTGTAGCAGCACACATCGCTGTGTGTGACACCGCAGGAGCGAGGAACATATCCTTACCTGCCTCCATCGGCAATGCGGAAAGAGGAGGTGGGCGGGATGTTCGGCCTGTTCATCTCCGCCCCTCCACTTCTATTGGACACCTGCCGTGTGACATCACTGTGAACAGAGAACAATAGAGAAGGGGTTTTATGCCGCGCTGTTCATCAGGAAGGAGGACAAAGAGATGGTCAATGTTCCTTTATTGTAGCTTGTTGTCTACGCGTTTCAGGAGCTCTGCTCCCTTCATCAGGACATACAGTACAAAAAAAACATATGTTTTTTTTGTACTGTATGTCCTGATGAAGGGAGCAGAGCTCCTGAAACGCGTAGACAACAAGCTACAATAAAGGAACATTGACCATCTCTTTGTCCTCCTTCCTGATGAACAGCGCGGCATAAAACCCCTTCTCTATTGTTCTCTGTTATCAACCACGGGGGCTGCAGCAGACTTCATCTCTACAAAATAAGCTTTTATAGTAATTGTGACTGTCACAACTACTGAAGGTGAGTGCATTCCCTTTAATTTTTTCCCGGATATATACCGGGTAAGACCCTATTGCGCTTTTTCTTTCCACAGTTTATTTCGCTGTGTGACATCACTGTGACGCCGCACAACCCGCCCCCTTAGAAAGGAGGCGGATCGCCGGCCAGAGCGACGTCGCAGGGCAGGTAAGCCATGTGACGGGGAGCATGATTTTGTGTGCAACGGGCAGCGATATGCCCGTGTCGCACAAACAATGGGGGCGGGTTCGCACGCTAGCGATATCAGTACCAATATCTCTACCGTGTAAAGCCCCCTTTAGTTCCTGTGAAGCACTTTAAGGGTTAATAAACTTCTTTAATATGATTTTCAGTTCTTTGAGAGGTGCAGTTTTTAAAATATTCTCACCTTTTCATATTGTTGGTCATACTAGCCCCTGAATCTCTTAAAATGTGATGTGGTTCTTTAAAAAATTGGTTTTGTAAATTTTGTTGGGGAAAGGAGAACTTGCTGATAATCTTTTAACCTTTCTAACTACCTAACAAACAAATTATGTTTCAAAAATGTTGCTGGTATAAAGTAGACATGTGGCAAATGTTTTTTATGAACGTTTTTTGTGGATTAAGAGGATAAAAATTCAAAGTTTCAAATTTGTGAAGTCGATCCTTAATTGGTTGATCATTGTAGGTCTACCATATTTATAAAGAGCTCATCATTTTTATAGAAATTGTTCATTTATTTAATAAAAATACCTAATACTAGACTAAAATGGGGGCATACTTGGAATATTAATTATAAAGTTAACTTTTCAGAATTATTATTAGTATAGTATCATAGGAGTATCTATATTATGAAATATTTAAAATGTCATTGTAGCCCGGTAATGTCAGTTTTGTTAGAATTCACTGTGATAATTATAAATGGTAATATAAGTATAACAACTGTCTTGGAAACAGAAAACCCAACAATAATAATGTTTTGTAAATTCTTTTCACAATCCAGGATCACACCCTGTCACTTATTACTTTGCGGGTTGATTTACATAGTTAGTAAACAAGTCGCTGTCATTCTGTAAACACTTCATTTCCAATAAAGTTTGCATAGCAAAGCCTTTTTCTAAGACAAGAAAAATGTAGCGGTGTACGACTTTCATTGGGTTCTTCAGTCGTGTGAATGATGAACCTCTCAGGTAAGGTTGTATCTAACCCATTGATCTCTCTTCTGTTCGGATCAATCTCATTAAGTTCTCTGCTCTCCGTAATAGGCTTATTTGTCTATGCTGCTGAAACAACTCATGGTCACAGATAAAATATTTTAAGCTATGCAAGAGCTTTAAATACAAGGGAAGGATCGCTGATGGCTTTGTGCTTGGGAGATGACTTTCCGGTGTGGATAAATGCCTCCTAATAATCCATAGTGTGCATATTAAATGTCACTACTTTGATATCATTGTTGTTTCAAAGAATGAAAGTCATCTACGATGGAGATAATGTGGGGAATAATTGAATAGATATATTAGGATGGCTTCTATCTAGCAAATAAGAGGAACCGTAAGAAGTCATCAGGTAATTTTGTTTCTACGTGAAAGCTAAATGCAAAACATATTGACTTGGTTTTATCTGTAATGCACCAAATGAGCCAACATCAAGCGCTTATGAGACTTTCATAGGAGAAAGAAGTGAATTAATCAACGACAATCATCTGTTAATAAATCCAGATCTCAAATCTAATATCACGAAGGTCATAAACATGAAGGGCAT
Source organism: Anomaloglossus baeobatrachus (assembly GCF_048569485.1). Classification (NCBI taxonomy): domain Eukaryota; kingdom Metazoa; phylum Chordata; class Amphibia; order Anura; family Aromobatidae; genus Anomaloglossus; species Anomaloglossus baeobatrachus. The sequence continues at coordinate 156,065,776 of NC_134354.1, read as the reverse complement.
TCATAAAGTGTTTGAGTGCTTAGCTGTCTGCAGAAATATGATGAGCTGAAAGCCAAAAATGTGCACATGAGAACATTTTCCTTCCAAGATCGAAAAAGAGGGTATTAACTACAATTATGGGATTGTTTTTTTGTCATTTATTATGCAAAAATGAAATAGAACTGTTGGAATTTGGAATAAGAAAAAATAATCTACAGACAAAGTAGCACTAGGTCTTTCGGCAAAATGTTTACTCTAAACTGGTGTTGATACTGAAGCAAAAGATTGAACCTTCTTATATTCTTTTTATGATTACAATGTGCAATGAGAGAATGGTGAAATGAGTGCATCAATAATTGCACTTATAATATAGAGAATGTCAGGAGCCTATTGCCCTTTGCAGTATAATGGTATAATGATAAGACAGTATGTGCTTAGCCTTTAAAATTAAATAATTTATATAATATAGTTCTCAAGTCCATTACTATATAAAACATGAGCACCATTTAGATACCACATCTTGCAATTTTAAATTAATTTCTTCAATCTGCTCCCTCTATTTTTCTTACCATCAGGACATGTAATGCAGCAGGGGGAAGACAGAGTAAAGAGATGACAGCAGTATCTACCTACACAACATTTGCAACCATGTTTTACATGTCTTGTATGGAGAAACATGTCTTCTTAAGAAGCCATGGTCACAAATTTTTAGTTAATTTTTAATCAAGACAACAATAAATTATTTGCATAGAGCAAGTTCAAAGCAAGGAATGCCATCAGCTTTTAACATAAACAATATAGAGCTGGTGATGAAAGTATAGAACATATCATCAATATTTAAGGAAAATATATTTCTATAGGTGCTATTGACATGAATTTCTCACCAGATGTTGGACCGCAGTAGGGGTGCGCTTGCATTATCTCACTCGCGGGACAATGGACCGCATTGGACATGATTTTAATGGCGCATATTTCGCACATTCCCGAAAGTTAGGTGCCAGAATTCTTGATCTCCATCACTGGAGGAACACAGCTGTTCTAGGGCCATAGAAACATTGTGGTCCCTCTCCCCAACATACACCCCCGATAAAGAAGGGTCAAATGTGCGTTGATGTGAGAGGGACACAATAAGTGGAAGGATTGCTTTCTAATTAATTAATTTCAGCTTATGTCATCATGACTTTCCATGACTTTTTGCACCTCTCTCTACATGTGCGCAAAACTTTTTCCCTCTGTCATCGCTCATTATGAGAAATAACTTAATTTATGGACATTTATGGTTTGATTTCTTTAGATTTGTAAAGATTCACTTAGAAAATTGATGATGGTTTAATTCTTATTTTGATATATATATATATATATATATATATATATATTATATATATATATATATATATATATATATATATATATCTTAACTTGGTTTAAAAGCAATTCTTTGCAATAAGAGCAGATTCCCACCATGTAAATTTCTGGTTCCATCCTTTCACTGCTGACCCACTCTGGAGGTAACTTTCAGTCCGTACGGTATTCTCTTTCTGCTAACCAGTGCAGCACCTTGCTTGCACTGTACATCTCGCACATCAACTGTATTCCCCACATATGTCTGCTGATCTGATTAGCAGACATGTGTGTCTACAGACATGATTGGTGGGCGCGAATGTGTTATCAAGGTAGAACAGGCTCAGGTGATGACCCTTTATGCTGCCATATCTCACTTCCTGTGAGAGCCTACAGAGCGTCAGCACTCACAGGAGATTTGCATTTCTGCTGATCAGAGCAATGCTGCAGAACATTCTTCAAATTGGCATTAATAGCCTCATTGATAGGAGCTGAGGTGTTTAAAGGGGTATTCCCTTCTCCAAGATCCTATCCCAATATATGTTAGGTGTAATAATATTAGCCGGAACAGTCAATTAAAAATGTAGTAAAGCTCTCCTGATTAGCTATGTCACTTGCTGTGTTTACATATATATATATTTATTTATGTATATATATATATATATATATATATATATATACGGTAATGAAGAGAAGGAAAGTCGGGCACTGCAGTCTATGCTGCCATGCAGTGGAGCCGTACTCACGGTTCAGGAGTGTTCAGCTGTTTTTCTGGACTTCATAAGTTCCTGAGCTAATGAAGCCAAACCAAGTGGTGCTCAGCAGAAAGTGTGAACAAATTCCAATAGTCCAGAAGAAAAAAGCAGCAGCTCACGAGGTAAGTGGCCAAACAACTTTATTCTGCAGTCGCAGACAAGCTCAGGAACAGTAGGGAGCGGACGACAGCCTGTTTCGCGCTGTGGATAGCGCTTTGACAAGTCCTGACTTTGATGGACTTGTCAAAGCGCTATCTACAGCGCAAAACAGACTGTCGTCCATTCTCTGTTCCTGCACCCCTTATCTCCCCACTGTTCCTGAGCTTGTCTGCGACTGCAGAATAAAGTTGCTCGGCCACTTACCTCGTGAGCTGCCGCTTTTTCTTCTTTACTATATATATATATATATATAGATTGATATATCCAGATTAAATGAAATAATAAGCCAGTACTATACTTTAGGCAACATGTTGATATCTCAGACAGATTTGTAACCATATAGGTAAACTTTTTGTTACTTTGGTTATATTAATAATATTTTTTATTGAGATTTTTAATTGTATTTTTTCCTATAAATTCCCCTCCGTCCAGCTAAAGATTCCATTCTTTACATGCCTTAGAACTTCAGGGATCATCGCACAGGATACAGCAGGGTCCTGCGCTCGGTCTTACAATGTATATTTTTATAGGAACTGATTTTCTGTTATCTATATCTATCACCAAAAACATGTTGATGTCAGCAATATCTCAGCACAAAAAGTAACTCTGGTATCACAAATCAGATAATTAAGCCTGAATCTGTATAGTGGCTAAATTAAAAATACATGCTTCACAAACTACATACACAAAAAGCTGGCAATACTTTTCTGGGGATTTTATAGGCCAACCGCTGTGCTCATGAATTAAACATTAGCAAACAAGCAAGTAAATATAAATATGTACCAAACTATTGCCATTAACATTTTCTACAGCCTTTTAGTATACAGTAGAGTGCGTAATACATAAAAAGGATTCTACCAAAGGGAAAGAAGCAAGATGAATAAGCTCAATCAAAATAAGGTTTGTTGAGACATGAAACTAGAGCACAATGTTTTGCATAGCTTTGGGTTTTAGACAGAAGCTGCATTTAATGCTATTGGTTTTGTTATAGATATTCAAGGAAATACATAATAAGGAATATTTATCTACTCTTTCTCCTTTCAATACATTAGATTTCTGCTTTTATTTTAAAAATGGGAAATATTGAATTCAACTATCCAGTCCCTTGAAAGTCAATTTACTAACTTATGCTTTAAAAGAAATTTTTTTTTGGCTTTTTAAATAAAATATTTTCTCCTTGGCTCCTCTTCCTACATGAAGTGTGGGTAGGGTGAGAGACGATGCTAGTCATTTAGACTTTAGGGATGTCTAATTATAGGTATCAATACAGATGTCATGTTGTACTATGGCAGCACTGAAGATAGCTGGAGGTGCAGCTTCAGTGTGCAGTTAGCAGACAAGCCCACTAGAGGGCAAAAGAGTAGTCAACAAGCCAGGTCTGCAATGGAAGGTCTCGTCAATAGCAAATGAGAAAGAAAATAATGGTAAGGTGGAAGCCTAGTGGTCAGAAGCTGAGAAGTCACGTAAACTACAAGAGGAAAAACCGGAGCAAGGTCAAAAGCCAAAATACAGGTCAGTGCTTGGAGATCAAAGTAACATACAGGGAGGAAGAGTCACAGGTCAGAACCACGGTAAGACAGACAGGACGGGGAAGACTACGGGAAGGATCAGGAACTCAGGGAACAGGGATGGACGAATGTTACAAAGAAGACTTAGGTCAGGACAAGGTAGCAGGGAACAGAATGGATCAAGGTACACACACGGGAGCCAGACAACACATGCTGCTGAGAAGAAACTATTACTGACAATGCACTGGAGGTGCAGCACCAGCTATAGTGGCCTGCCCTCCGAAACAAGGCAGAAAAGAATTAACCCCTCCCATGACCTGTACTTAGTAGATAGGAACCTGTTATGGCTCAGCGGTGACTGAGCCAAACCAATATCATAACAACAGTCTTATACTAATTCTTCCCCTATGCTTTGAGTAATCCGTACCTATTCTATGGTAACTTTTTTAACTTTATTAATCTTCAAGAAAAGACAAATCAAGGCTAAAATAGCTACTAAATTATAAGATTAGTGTAAATATTTTCAGCATTCTACAATCTACAAGAAGTAAAAGGATTACCCACTATAGTTGAGCAAAAGGATTTCAGGCTCCTTGATGTTAATAATGAAAATAATCAATACAGCTATTATAATCCATTATTGGCCAATATGTTATATTATATGAAAGCTATATACAAGTTTTTAAAAAACGTTTTGTCAGCTAAAATAAATCAAGTCCTTGCCTGCAGATATTGTTAGAATATTTTTTAAGATGTTGTACTATAGATATGATGTTCTCACAGAAACAAGATGCCTAGAGGTCTCCTGTGCCAGAATTATCCTTGAGAAGTATTAATTGTTTATGTTTTACTTAAAAATTGCACCCTTTTGCAACAGGGCAAAGCAAAAGGGCAAGTAACATAAATTATTACATAGATCTCTTATTCCTTATAAAGCTAGCGTTCTTACCTTGCAAATCCATGGCATAAAAGCAGTATAATCGTTTTATAGCGTTTTGCTATCTTATATTAAAATTAACACATTTTAGGTAAAGCAACTAATAAAATGGTCAATTCAAAGGGAATTCGTCAGCAGATTTTTGCTATGTAATCTGGGGATAACATGAGGTATTGGATAAAATACCGAATTTAGCAATGTGTCACTTATTAGGCTGTGTGCTGTTGTTTATAATGAAGGAGATGATCACTGCATTGACTACAGCTCATGTGAGCCCTGGTTCGACAATGCCCTCTCCTCTTATAAGAAACATACTGTCCTTATACAATGTATATACAATCTGTGCATTGGCAGGGTTATCTTTCTGACCTTTGTTACATATTAGTATTTTGATCAGTATTTCATCTGTATTTGTATTCCAAAACTAGTATTGTTCCAAAACACAGAATAGGTGTTAGACTTTCAGTTAGAGTTTTTCTCTTTAGGATTCACTCTTGTTGTTCGTACACAAACACTGATGCAAAATACTGACCAAATACTGACTTGTGATTTGTGAATGAGGCCTAATTATGTCATATTTGCTGCACCCAGTAAACTAAGTGAAACATCACTGGATTCAGAGTCTCTTTTCTTACACTTTGTTGCTGTCAGATGAGGTTGAAAAAGCCTGCTTACAGATTTCCTTTAATATCTGAATGATACAACCATTGTGATGTAAATTTTTAAAGTAAATACACCTGTAATGGAAAATCTAAGATAATTATTTAATAAATTATTTGGGCAGTATTTTGAAATCTGGTGAAAGAGAAAAAGAGTGTAATGCTAGCCACAACTTTTGGGGAGTGTGGGCAGTAGCGTTGTCAGGAAAGCCGGGGTCTGTTAACAGAGGGACACATATAGGCACAGGGAGAAAACAGAGGCAAGTCAGGGCAATATCTGAGGGTCAGAAGTCCAGGAAAGCACGTAATAAGTTCAGGGGGAAAGCAGAGATGTAGCCAGGTAACAGTCCAATGTCAAACAGGCAGGAGGTCACAACAGGACAACAGGATCAGGAGCAGGCAGAGAGGAGTCAAATTGTGGTCTGGGGTCACAGAAAAAAGATCAGAACAGAGACACACACCAACAGCACAACTGCAGAACCAGAAAATACAACTGGTGATGTGCTGGACGAGCATTCTCAGTAACGAAGCCTTAGCAATTACCAGGAAAGTGGGACACCTTAGTAATCAGCACTAACATGGAATCCTGTGCTGTCAAACACACAGGAAAGTCTAGCAGAGCATCTCCAAAGGCAAGATACTCTGCACAGAGGAATCGTGACAGGTGGAACACTTGAGTAATCAGCACCAGCAGGGAGTCCTGTGCTATTATACACACTGTTAGCTCAGTAATACAGGAAAGTGCATCAGAGCATCTCCAAAGGCAAGATGCTCTGCACAGAGCAAAAGACAAAGAGTTGCCCACATTTTTGCTTCTTTGACTTTAGGGTGTGAAGTCCACCAAGTTGTCAATTTATTCATCAATTCACCTACTGGGGATCAAAAATAATGGAAATACTAACAGAGGAATAGATCACTATTACAAAAGAAAATGCTCAAATAAAAAAATAATAAATTATTTGCCCTTGAGTCTGGGATGATGAGAAAATACAGTAAATGCACTGTGTTTCTGGTTTTATTTATTTGAGGCCATGACAAATCATGCAATTCATTTGCATATCTTTATGTCTGAAAATGAGAACTATAATAAAAAAGTTCTATAAAAAATTTACAGTATATTCAATAGAAAGATTACAATGGATTATAATATTCTTCAGGGGGTTTAAAGTATGTTGCTTAGAACAGAATTATTTTCCCAAATCCAGATTTTGTAAATAATCCTAATATTTTTACATAGACAGCAAAACATGGTAGCTCTATACTATGTAGCAAAGAGCATTTTGTATCTATATACTTTAACAAGCAAGCTAATTGGCATGCTGACTGCGTGACGGCCGGCTTGCATTGATCAGCCAATCAGCAGAATAGAGGTGAGTCAACTATTGACTAGCTGGGCACTCCGGAGTACTGACACAGCACAGTCCAGGTCACGCAGGAATTGTATCTTATAATCTATGTGGGTAGACACATTTTTGTGAACTGAATACCATCCTGGATAATTTGCCTCATATATAAGAATGTAGCAAATATGGGAAACTTCTCTGGATCTCACTAGCCAAGTGACTGGTATTAATTTAAAGTAGCAAATTCCAATTATATACCAATCAGCTTTAATTTTAAAACCACTGACAGAAGAAGTAAATAGTAATGATCATCTCATTACAAAGGCATCTGTCAAGGGATGGAATAGATTTGGCAGCAAGTGAACAATCAGCTGATGCGTTGGAAGGAGGATAAATGAGCAAGAGTAAGGATTTGAGCAGCTTAGACAAGGGACAAGGGCCTATTGCTGACTGGTGGAGTCGAGTGTCTCCAGATCAACATCTGCTCTAAATCTGCAGTGATTAGTACTAATCAAATGTATTCCAAAGAAAGAAAAGGTTGCAGGCAATTACTGCACATGCACAGTATCATCAGCAGCGCATGCACAAATCTACACCTGATCAAAAAGAAAAACGTCTGCACAAACTGCACTGTGAACTCAACTAGGACAAAGATGACATTCTCTCTATGTAAACAGTTCTGAAAGGGCAAAATATAATAATTTATCTTGCATATGATTCAATGTGCTCAATTTAAATTCCTAAAAAAAAGGTTATTTGTACAGCACTACTTTATAAAGTACATTTGTTTCAGAGGGAAATTTATTTAAAGTGATTAGTCCAACCCCCTACCCATAACAGTGTTTTAATGGTCATATTGCTGTCTGAAATATGCCATTTACATCTTTAGTTTTCTAATCAGTTGCTCATTTCTTGAAAAATTGCTGGTTTTCTTCATATAAAAATAAAGCCTAAGTAATCTGTGTCTGTCAAAGCACAAAATTCAGCCACCCTGTTGTTATTCTCTGCAACGTGCCACCTTCTGCTTGGCTGATACCCCACTGGCTTATGGGTTATCCAATACTATTTTTATTTATTTTCCAATGGGCCTAAGAACTGTCTGCTTGTTCTAAATGATTTATGGCTCAGAGCGGTCCCTGACTACCACTGCCTGTGATTCTGCTGCCGCACATCAACGGAGCATCTCTTCTTCTTCTGGGTGGATCTATTGATGTGGTCATGGCTGCCTGTGTCAAGGAGACTGACAGTTGGCTGGCCATAATTGGGCAATGGAAGCTGTCTGTCAATCAGCATGATATTCAGTGAATCAGGAGAGAGGGGTTGTAGTGTCGCGCTGCCGGAAAGACTGTGGGGCTGTATCCGGTTTTCTTTGCTACCAAGCGAACTACAGAGTTGTGATTTGCACAACTTACCTAGATGAGTCATTCCCTGCACCCTCTTACATAGATTTCACCAGGATACGATGTCACCTCCTTCCCATCTTGCTCTGAGGCAGGAAATAGATGGGAAGGAGGTGACGTGGGGTCAGCAGCACCGCGCTTGCACAGAACGAAGGACGCTGAGGGGGAAAGCGCGGTCCCGCGATTATGGGTGGTTGCTTGGTAATAAACATCACAGCACCGCCCAAAATCTAAAGCCTGCGCGCACATCACCAGCGGTGACACTGGGCACAGTGCTCATCCACGAGATAGGCACTGGGCATGGGCGGGGACCTGTGGAGCACTGGGCGGTGTCCACAGCTATGGAAATCAGCGATGGGGGACGGCCTAAAGCGGCAGGAGGCAGACTAACGGCCATCAGTCAGCCCGCCCCCGTGTCACATTTACACTATCTGAATACAAAAAGGTACCACTTTATAAAGTCTTTATTTTGGTCAGAAAAGGGGGCACAATAATAACAGGGACCTTTCTAGAATGCAGCCCAGGAGCTGCAGAGGGGGAATCTTTTAGGTTTTGGGCGAAATTTCTGCTGACAGGTTCCCTTTAAAGCCCTGGGTATCATTGAGCACAAGGCTGCAGAGTTCAGAGTTGAAGATTCCTAATTTTCTTTGCTGACTCAATGTTTGGGATTACACCTTTACACCGTGCACTGCATCATATTCTGAACCAGGAAAAAGATAATTATTCCCTTGATGTAAAGTAGATCAGCTAAGCTTATAGGGATGTGTTTTCAAAAGTGACAAGGCGAAGTATCACTGTAGCTCTGGAGTGTTTTAATGAGATACACTATATATCCTGGGTCCCATATCATTAGATAAAAGTCAGCATAAACGTGGAGATTATGAAGTACGTTTCTAATGTCTATTGAGGTGAAAATAATGTCAGAGAAAGAAAAGGATTGTTTGATCTAAATATCCGACCACTTTCTTTTTCTCAGGCTGGAGTCACAATTGCATGTGAGTCGTATGAGGATTGCATCACACTGCCCAAACTGGCACCGACTTTCCTGACAAGAGTGTGTCCACTTCATGTATTTCTATGCTGCTGCATGCTCCTGCCGGTAGAGCCAACGACCGGTCCGGAGAGTGAGGTGAGATCCTTGTACGAGTGTGACTCCAGCCTGAAAGAAAAGCTACAGAGTTCTCTGTCAGCAGAGAATCAGAAGGGAGAGCTGTTAGTCAAGCAGACATTAATGTAAGGTGTATTATCATCATTAGGCAGTAGATTAGCTATCAATAGCTGTGTTTACACGTTGCGGTTTTGCTGCAGTTTTTGCTACATTTTTATACAAATTAAATGCTGCTCTTCACAGTACCAGCAAAAACTATTAGATTTCAGAAATCTCATGCATACAATTGCTTTATTCTGACCAAATTGGAAGACCGCTGTATAGTTACATAATAACATGGGTCCATCTAGTTCAACCTTCCTCCACACATTATATATTATGCACTGAGGAAATCATGCAGTCATTTTCTAAAAGTTGTTATAGCATCTGCCATTACTACCTCTTGTGGTAGGGCATTCCAGAGTTTGGCTGCTCTAATTGTAAAGAACCCTTTCCTATTTAGCCGCTGGAATCGCCTTTCTTCCACTCGCAATGAGTGTCCCCTGGTCCTTAGTATTGTCTTTAGAAGGAATAAGTCATGCGCCAGTCCTTTATACTGACCACATATGTATTTATACATATAAATGAGATCGCCTCTGAGACGTCTTTTTCTAATCCAAACAAATTCAACTGTTCCAACCTCTCATATTACGAGAGGTCTTCCATTTATTGCAAAAATCTAGTTGCCCACCTCTGAACTGACTCTTACTTCTGAATATCCTTTACATGCTGCATTTTGAAAACTGCAGCGTGCAAAGTCTTTCTGTGTTTTTGCAAGTTTTTCAACATAGAATGCAGTGAGGAAGTGTAAAAGACTACAAAAAATGTAACCATGCTTTTTTCTGCATTTTGTGTGAACAGTAGTGATGAGCGAGTACCAAAAAGCTCGGGTGCTCGAGGCTCGGGCTGAGCATCCCAAGATACTCGTGTACTCGGCCCGAGCACCGAACCCAATGTTATCCTATGGGAGACCCGAGTATTTTTATGAAATGACCCCCCGGCAGCATGGAGAAACCCTAAAAATGTCACAAAAGTCTTAGAAGAGTGCTCAAATGACATGGCAACAGCATGGGGAAGACCCCTTGAAGCATTTATCACTCAAAAGTCACAGCTGTGAACAATTTTGTCCGAGTTTTACGCAATTTTTACGGACTCACCAGAAAACCTTCCAAAATGACACCAAAATGAATCTTCATGGCGGAAATGTTAAGGGCACATACCCAATAGTGAGATAGAGCTGGTGTATGTTACTTTTGGAGATTACATGAAAGATTTTACGTGAAAACATTGTGTGGCACTCCGATGTCCAAAACGCACGTTTTGTGCTTTTTACTAGCGATGTCGGTCATTTTTTTTTTCCATTCTATCTCCCTCAGTCCGTCGGTCGGTCTCTCTGTCTCTCTGTCGGTCTCTCTCTGTCTTGTCTGTCCTCCTCTCACAGTCTGTCGGTCAGTCTCCCCCCTCTCTCATACTTACCGTTCCCCGATCACTGCCGCGGCGCTGCACAGCTGTTCACTAAACTCCGGCGACTTTTCCTCTTTTGAAAAAGCCGGCCGCTCATTAAACAATCTTGTATTCCCTGTTTTCCTGCTTTTCGGCGCCTATGATTGGTTGCAGTGAGACACGCCCTCACGCTGAGTGACAGGTGTCTCACTGCACCCAATCACAGCAGCCGGTGGGCGTGTGTATACTGTGCAGTGAAATAAATTATTAAATAATTTAAAAAAACGGCGTGCGGTCCCCCCAATTTTAATACCAGCCAGATAAAGCCATACGGCTGAAGGCTGGTATTCTCAGGATGGGGAGCTCCACGTTATGGGCAGCCCCCCAGCCTAACAATATCAGTCAGCAGCCGCCCAGATTTGCCGCATACATTAGATGCGACAGTTCTGGGACTGTACCCGGCTCTTCCCGATTTGCCCTGGTGCATTGGCAAATCGGGGTAATAAGGAGTTATTGGCAGCCCATAGCTGCCAATAAGTCCTAGATTAATCATGTCAGGCATCTCCCCGAGATACCTTCCATGATTAATCTGTAAGTGACAGTAAATAAACACACACACCTGAAAAAATCATTTATTAGAAATAAATAACACAAACCAATTCCCTCGTAACCAATTTAATAAGCCCCAAAAAGCCCTCCATGTCCGGCGTAATCCACGGACCTCCAGCGTCACTTCCAGCTCTGCTGCATGGAGGTGACAGGAGCTGCAGCAGACACCGCCGCTCCTGTGAGCTCCACGCAGCTAATGAGGTGAGTAGTGCGATCAGCTGAGCTGTCACTAAGCTTATCCGCGGCCACCGCTGGATTCAGCGGTGGCCGTGAGTTACCTGACTGACAGGAGCTGATAGCGCTACTCACCTGTGTGAAACTGACAGGAGCAGCTGTGTATTCTGCAGCTTCTGTCACCTCCATGCAGCAGAGCTAGAAGCGACGCTGGAGGTCCGTGGATTACGCCGGACATAAAGGGCTTTTTGGGGCTTATTAAATTGGTTACGAGGGAATTGGTTTGTGTTTTTTATTTATAATAAATGATTTTTTCAGGTGTGTGTGTGTTTATTTACTGTAATTTACAGATTAATCATGGAAGGTATCTCGGGGAGATGCCTGACATGATTAATCTAGGACTTATTGGCAGCTATGGGCTGCCATTAACTCCTTATTACCCCGATTTGCCAATGCATCAGGGCAAATCAGGAAGAGCCGGGTACAGTCCCAGAACTGTTGCATCTAATGTATGCGGCATTTCTGGGCGGCTGCTGACTGATATTGTTAGGCTGGTGGGCTCCCCATACGTGGAGCTCCCCATCTTGAGAATACCAGCCTTCAGCCGTATGGCTTTATCTGGCTGGTATTAAAATTGGGGGGACCTCACGCCGGTTTCTTTAATTATTTAATTATTTTTTTCACTGCAAAGTATACACACGCCCACCGGCTGCTGTGGTTGGGTGCAGTGAGACACCTGTCACTCAGCGTGGGGGCGTGTCTCATTGCAACCAATCATAGGCGCCTGTGGGCGAGGAAAGCAGGGAATACGAGATGGCTGTGTGCAGAGCACAGCGAGTCCGCCGGTATAAAGGCTCGGTCACGCTGTGCGGGCCGGCCAATCACTGCAATTCCACAACTAACAGGGCTGTGGCATTGCAGTGGTCTGCCAGACAATCCCTGCATGAGGGCTGGCTCTCAAAAGAGCGCCAACATGCAGGGATGAAGACCACGAGTACAGCACGAGTATCGCGAAATTACTCGGTACCCGCCGAGTAGCCCGAGTACAGTGATACTCGTGCGAGTACCGAGTAGTGACAAGCGTACTCGCTCATCACTAGTGAACAAGGCTGGAGTCACACTTGCAAGTGACTCGTGCGAGTCTCGCATCATATCTCTCGGTACGGCTGCACACTCTCCTGACAGGAGTGGGTTGCCTGCATGTATTTTTATGCAGCTGAGACGCTATTGTCCAGAGAGTGTGCGGCCGTGCCCGGTGATGCTATGCGAGACTCGCGCGAGTCACTCGCAAGTGTGGCTTCCGCCTAAAGGCCCATTTACATGCAATGACATCGCTAACAAGATGTCATTGGGGTCACGTAATTCATGATGCACATCAGGCCTCGTTAGCGACGTCGTTGCGTGTAACACCTACGAGCGAGTGTTAACAATCAAAAATACTCACCTAATCGTTGATCATTGACACGTCGTGTATTTTCATAATATTGTTAATCATTGTGGATGCAGGTTGTTTGTCGTTCCTGAGGCAGCACAAATCACTAGGTGACACCCTAGGAACGACGAACAACACTGTACCTGTGTCCTCCGGCAACGAGGTGGGCGTGTCTTTCCTTCGGCTGCTCTCCGCCCCTCCGCTTCTATTGTCCGCCTGCCGTGTGACATCACTGTGATGCCGCACGAACCGCCCCCTGAGAAAAGAGGCAGTTCGCCGGCCACAGCAACGTCGCTAGACAGGTAAGTATGTGTGACGGGGACTAACAATATTGTGCACCACGGGCAGCGTTTTGCCCGTAATGCACAAACGACGGGGGCGGGTGCGATCGGCAGCGACATCGCTAGCAGCCTTTCCACTCTTTTCTTAGCATGTACTGTAGACAAAGGACACATATGTGCACCAAAAAATGCAGAAAAAAAGTGCAAGAAAAAAGTGCAACAAAGAATCGGCAAAAACACAACAAAACCTCATTTTTGTAAGCAGCTTCTTTACTGCCATGAAAGCAGGTCTTGCCTGCAGAAAAAAAACAGCAAAAACGCAATGCGTGAACATAGCCTACCCGTTGCTCGCCTCTGAGACAAGCAAACATCCATGTATTTGTGGGGGAAGCTGAATTAGACGTTTTTAAAATTATAAATCATACACTTGGCAGAAGCTCAGATTAAGCACATACTTCAGTTCTATAAGCTGGATACATTTAATAAGTCTTATCAATGATATACTGTACATAATTAGAAATGTGAGATAGCGCCAAAATCTAAAATATTAATAACAGCACAATAATATAGAATACTTGTATAATGGATGAATATTAGTCTGCAAGGGATATTGGCTGCTATATGTTTTAGCCTAAATCAGCAATCCAAACACATCCTTCACTTTTCTAACTCTTATGTGTTTTATTTTTTTTTCGTACAACTGCTTGCCATATGGCAACCAAAGTAAATCTGTATGCATTCAAGACAATTTCTAGAATTCTAATTGCCACCCACCTACTCGCAAAGAAAAAAATCTGCTTAGGTGCAGAACAGGATGTGTTGTGAGTTTTAATATGTTTTTCCCAAGTATTAGATGATGACTAATTGATATCTATGTTTTCTAATAGGGTTTTGCAATGTTTGGACTAATGTGACTGTTCACAATCTTGTAATAAAACCTTAGCCGTTACAGAACGTGTGACCATATTAGTTGGTTAACAAGTTATCAGATTTAGTGAATGAATTTTGAAAAATGCTAATGATTTCCTTCGTGAAAACTTCAGCTGGCAAGTATATATATTTTTTTTTTAGTTACCATGACAACCGGCATGACAGCCTTGATATATATTTATACATTCTATAGCATAAAGAATAAACTGCCATTAGACGAAGACGCAGACTCTTGCATGATAGTCACATTCTGCTTTAGAAAGTGGAACAGCTGTAGTCAACATATGGAGCTGCCACGGAAGAAAAGCTGCCGGATTTGTGGTGTGAGACCCTAATCAAAGTGATTGATGCTGGATATGATTCAGGACTTCAGCAGAAATCTCTTCTGAATGAGAAAAAAAAGAGCTTTGGAAATAGAGAACTCACTAATAAATGAACAAGTTCCACCTGTAATATCTTTATAAGACACATTAGTTATATCTGCCGGAGACAGAAGGGCGCACTAGCTCAGCAGCTAATTATGATTACATAATTAGTGAAAAGTACAAGAAAGTGTTACTTTATATTTACATATTCTGAGCAGACATCAAAATTTTGTTTTCATGGTTAGGCGAACTAAAAATGACTTCGTAATTAAAAGGTTCAATGCTCAGATTAATTTGCATGCATGAATTGTTGGATTGTCTGTGCAAAGGGAACATCACAATTTAATGCTATTTTCAATTACCTCTTCATTTTTCATATAAATGAGTCAAAAAGTAATTCTGTAAATGTTTACAAACATAACACGCAATGGTTTGTTTCTGTAAATGAGATCTTAGACTGGTTTCAGAGAACTACAATAAAGCTGAATACTAATATCTAACTCGGGATTGCGTTGATTGGTTCTGTTGAAGGTCGAGAGGTTGGGGTATTGAACGAGAGTTGAGCGAATATCGAAATATTTGTGTTTGCAACTGTGTACTACTCGCGTATTCGTTCCGAATAGCGAGCACAATGCAAATCAATGGGAATTGCGAGTAATATTCCGCTGAATGAGAAATACGAGTAATTTTTTGCTGGATTCCAGCAGAAATTACTCACAAAGCCCTTTGACTTGCATTGTACTCGCTATTCGGAATGAATACACGAGTATTAAACACTACTCGTTGCAAGTATTGCAAACACGAATATTTCGATACTCGCTCAACTCTATATTGAACGCCTAGGCACAAGACCCCATTAACCTTCTATGTCATGCTATATCAAGGAACCAATAAAGAATTAAGCTCAGTAAAAAGATCTGCAGAACTGTGGTTGAGTGGCCATGTCAGTAGTTGGTAGGCACTAAGGCAGAGCCTTGTGAACCTGTTCCCACCTGATAATATCACCAATGCCTCTTCTGATTAGTTGGTCTGGAATCATGTCATGCATGTGTCAATGAGAAAAAAGTATCGGGGATTGTAGTACATGGTTTGAGTTTTGTAGGACTTTGCTCAGGTGGAAATAGACTACTGGAGTGACTGCATGACCAATGTCCCGCCAATCTTTTTGCTTAACTTTAATTGAGAAGTATATAGTAGGATCTCTACTGCAAATGTGCATGCCTCCTACTCATACAGAAGTTTTTAATGATTATTTCATATACATTTTATTTCAAAACTTGTAACAGGTTTCATTACACTGACATTAGATAGAACAATTATGTATATAGAATCACATGTAGAAATTGGGCCAATGTATTTTTAAAAGCTTCATCTCTATAGTATTTACCCAGTGGTGTACCTTGAAGCTCATAGATCCAAAGGCAAAAGCTTCAATGGAGCTCCCAATTGTTCACTATCTTTAAAAGTAGTAGGCTTTTTTGTAGGAGAAATTGGACTTTTAGGGCTACTGGGCCCCAATTAGGTTGAAACACCTGCACCTAATGTAACTATGCCCCTGACCTTCGAGTTTGGGCAGTGCTGTGGGAATAAAGTTTTATGGTAAAATTAAACAGTTTGAAATAGGCAGTTTGGTCTAAGGCTACATTCACATGACTGTTCCGTTTTTGCGGTCTGCAAAAATGGCCCTGTTTTTCCACGGATGTATCCGTGTGACATCCGTATGACGACCTCATCTGTTCCATTCCGTATATGGTTTATATGCCATCCATGTGTCTTCCATCTACATTTAGGAATGTGTACAAGACTGGAAAGTTTTTATTAGTTACCATATATTACCACAGCTCTAATTGTAATATTCTTGCCTTACTATTTGTTTTAGTCCCCAATATTCTTTTTTTGTTGTGCACACTTGTCTTGCTATGTTTGATGTTCAGTTGGCAAATGTGCAAGGAGTTAGGGCTATACCCTCATCTTAATAATTGTTAGCATCCTAAAATTCATGGCAGTCAGTTTCCAGGAGGAAGAATCTGGCATCAACTTGGGACCCTGAAGGCTTTTTGCTTATGTAGTGACAACGGTTTGGTGTCATATGCTCTGGATTGGTGTTGAGGCTTAGGGAAGAACCAATAAAAGGGTATCTTACAAGGGGTAAGTGAAGAGCAGCACAGTAGTGAAAGAATCTAATGCTATAGAGACCTGTTGTGTGCATCACAGGGCAGATGACCTGTTTGCAGATCACATGAGACATGGTAGACTGAGACTAATTCAAAGAGACTGCCAGTTAACACATGCTTTTCGATAGACTCAGCAAAGGACAAAGTACACAGATTTTCTGAAACCAACTTCAAGGCCTATCCTCCAAACTATGCAAAATGGGTGAACTGGTGAGGCAAATGTACAATTCAAAGAAAATTAATCTGTCTAGATCTGTAGTACTGAATATAGAAGTTTTGGTTTTTTTTAAAAACAATAGCTTACATTACAATTTTTAATATACATGCTATATATAATATATTTCATTTATTAAATGGGTTTTCCAGGTGCACAGAATTATTAAAGGTTGAATCCAACATCAGAATATCCTAACGGCTTCCATATTCAGAACTGTCCTCCCCAATCTCCACCATAAAAAAGTCTATTAACCCTTTCAATACCTACCAGATTATTATCTTGTGAATTACTGGAATCCCAGATATTATCCTTGCCATATATGTAGGGATCGGTGAACCTGAACTGTAAAATTCAGGCTTTCTACGGGACACAAGTCTCAAACTTGAACATGGACCTTTAACAAAAGTCTCTGACAGAGCTGGGAGTTGTATGCTGTTTGCATGCTAATAAAGCTAGTTGAAAGGCTGTACACTGCTGGGATCAATAAAGAAAAATAAATTAAATGACTTGGAATTCCATCTATTTTTTATAATCAGTGCAGGTAAAGCTGCCTGCATTACCTTGGCCGATTATCATAAAGAAAGGGGATCCCATGACATTTTTATAAATTATTTATATAAAGAGTTTTAAAAAAATGGGATAGGCTTCACCACATTTTTGATAACCAGCCAAGGTAAATCAGAAAGCTGGGGGCTGGTATTATCAGGCTTGAAAAGGTCCTTGGTTATTTGGCCCTTCCCAGCCTAAAAATAGCAGCCTACAGCCGTCCCAGAAGTGGTGCATCAGTTAGATGCTACCGCACTAGTGCAAAGTTCCAGAATTGGTGCATCTAATGGATGGGCCACTTCTCGTGGGTTACTGCAGGTTGATAGGGGCCTTTCCAGCCTAATAATACAGATAACACACATTAGTTGAAAAACGTCCATCATCACGTCACGACAAATAAAAACAACCTGTAAAAAACAGCAGCATGGTAAAATCATCCACTGCGGTAGACAAGCGTCTCATGCGTTTATAACCATGAGTGGTTCTTAGTCCTAGACATATTACTCAGTGCATAATGAAAAGAAACTCTAAATACCTGCCCACTAGGACTCTACCCATATCTACCCATTAGGTATGGATTTTATTAAGGTGGTATATATAAGTGTAAAGTCTGCAGCAACGTTTATGGAAAATGTATATTACAACATATCAAATTTATACATTATTTGGTTATTAGGAAAGCTTTCATAGATATACACAGAATCCAAATACTTGCAGACATCACTGTATTGTGAGACCTGACAAACGTAAGGCAATAAAATATGCAGGAAGCTTAAGCACAATCAGAGATTGACAAATGCTGATTACTTAATTGCCTTGGCCTAGTCATTATTGATATGAGCTGATGAGCTGACAGGGAAGATGCAAACAACAAAGAGATATGAAGCCAGTCAAATAAATCCTGGGTTTTTGTGTAGGTGTTGGTGCCTGTGGGCAGGCTGTAAATAGATAGGAATCTAGAAGTGAAATAAGTCAATTAATTTATGAGGCTATGTTATTCCAATGAATATGCAAATTTGCATTCATACAGATTTTTGATAACCGAACACTACAAGTTTTTAAAACTTGAAACAGAACTTTTTAGCAATATAGCGACACATACTAATAATGGAAATTAAAGATATTGTCTGGTCTAAAATGACAAGTCTGTAGTCATTACAAAAAAAGAGAAAATCACACTCTGAAATGCTACAGCATGCAAACCTTACATTCATGGTTTGCATGCATTACCTTTTCAGAGGGCAACTGTCTTTTTGGTAATTATATATCTTGTTCAGTTATGCACCTGTTCACACTGTCTATTAGAAAGTGCCATCAGTCTTTTTGTCTAGATTATAGGGTCATGCCTTCTTACTTTACACCCCTCCCCATTAGACACAAGTGATTTTATTCTCTAGTAGCAGGCTCCCACTCGCCTATACACATGGAGGTTTTTAAACCCAGAGAGAGGCATCAGTTCAGTGTATGTACCCAGTAATATGAGATTGCCTTGACTTGGTTGCTGGCCAGATATGGGAATGGCCATTTTTGTAGGCTAAATACCTCAATTTTTTCTTATTTCTCCTTTAGCAGTAATGCAAGTCTATATTCTTACATGTATGGTTGGCATGCTTTAGCATTTCAGAGAGCAACTGTTTTTCTTGTCCTTATATGTCAAGTTCAGTTATGCATTTGTTCACACTGTATGTTAAGGAGTGCCGTCAATCTTTTTGTCAAGTCAACAGTCATGCATGTGACTGCAGACTTTTTAATCCTCACATTGCATGCACTAGGCGGATTCTCTGGTGTCAGAGCTAGAATCTGACTACATGGGCACTGTTTCACTCAAAACGTGTATTGAATAAGGTTGTGCCGATCTAGGTAGATTCTGGCTGCAAGAATGCTTATTGCATATCCATGGCCACGTGACCTTCATTGTCAGCTCTGACACTAAAGAATCCTCACAGCGCATTGTGCAAAGAAAATTGAGAATTTAAAAGTCTGCTGTCACATTGATTGACTTCAGACTTGTATGTTCAGACTGGATAACCCCTTTAATACCTTTTAAATTTCAATTTCTAGAAAGTACACATTGGCATTCAGAGTTAGGCCATTTTGATATTTCTGAAATTCAGTGCTTGAGTGTAGACCGCAATGTCTAGACCGCTCGTGGTCTCCTGCCCAAAACTCAACAGCGTCATAAACCTACTGAATATAAGGCTATTGAGCTTGCATCAGGACACTGACGGCTAGCTTAGAAACTATAGCTCATACTAAGATCGTGATTGTCAGATGAGTGAAACTGGCTTTGCATATTTACTGAATACTACCGTATGGTTGGTCCTTATATGTTGTAATGCTCCAAAGAGTGAGTATCATTTCAGCTAACTTGATACGTCAGACATGAAGTAACAAGTAACATTGGCTATGAAACAGTGATTGATGGAATTTAGGGGTTATTGTCATTTGCAAATAATTGTTTTGGCCTTTTTTAGATTGCTGAATACAGTGTATACAAATAGGCCAGAAGATTATGGCACTCTAGAAAAATGGCATTAAAACCTGTTGCAAAAATTGAAAATTTTCTTTCCATTCATTTTACTACATTAGTAAAGGAAGTGGATATCCAGCCATCCAAAAGGTAAAAAAAGCCTTTATTTCACCATTTAAAATCCAGCATGAAAAAGAAAAGAAAAAGTTAAAAATCCATGAGATAATACATTTCAGATCACACAGGATTATTCGTCATATCCATATTACCAAGCCTCCTGCGCGATCAGAAACGCGTTATCTCATGGATTTTTAATTTTTTTTCTTTCTTTTTCAGGCTGGATTGTAAATGGTGAAATAAAGACTGGAGTTTTCCTCCGTGCAATCTTCATTCCTTGATTAGACTTGGATATGGATTGTGAATTGGATGATAAGTACCTTCTACTTCTATATATTTTACTACACACTACCCTACATAGGCATTGTTCACAAGATTGTACCAAACGTTTGACTAGAGTGCCCCTGACGGCTCTTGGGGTCAATGTGATCTATAGGTCATCATCTTTTGTGAACCACACAGTTGTATGCCTGTTCTTTTCTTGCCAACTAAAACTATTTAATGAGGTGGGTAGAAGGCATCTTCAAGCTACCTTATCAAGCAAGAGTAGAAGGAGGGCAAAAAACAATTGTCTCAGATCCTACACAGTTTACTTGCCATTATTATTTTATGCACATTTAAGGGATTTAATAATAAAGATAATCTTTCTACCGTTTGTGAGTGCCCACTCCTTCTTCTTAAATTGATAACCTTGTTATGGACTAGACATAAATTGTGTAATTAAAGGTAATTTAACTCCATGTTTTATCCACCCATGGATCCATATGGATTTACAACTAAAGCCAGAAAAACATGATTCGGACGATTGTGCTTATGAGGCCATTGACTTTGGAGTCCCTACATGCTCTGCTGACATCATCTTTGTCAATATCTGCCTAATTCAGGCAGGCACCAAAACTTGGTTGATTTTGTTTTGGTGCTTGTCTGAAATATGTGGATATTTCCAAATATGATTTCCAACAAAGCATAAAGGGGTACTGTTTGTATCGTTAAAGTCAATGATGCTGTCAGTGCAAATGTCCAAATCCTGTTTTTCATGGATTCCTATATAAGCCTCAACAGAGTAACTGACAAGTAGATATGTTCTATATAAACACTCTTAATGACACAATATATGTGCAGTCTATAACAAGTCTATCATCACTTTAGCAGCAACACTTCAAGTTGTAACAACAGCAAACAGTACCTTCTGCACCGATACACCCTTCCAGCAGGTGTCCGGCAGTTGGGATTTCCTATATATGCTTTCTCTTGTCTTACACTCACAATCTGATTGTCATCTACCACTTTCCAGGTCTTTGGGCAACCAGTGCTAAGGAAAATGTCAAACTTGTTGGTGCTTTAACAATGGTCTGAAAAAACTGTGTAGCAACTTATTCTCTTTAAATTCTTTAAGTCTCAGACACCCCCAACCTTTTTGGCTCCATTTCTCTGATGAGTGAATCCCCAGAAGGCTTCCCATTCCTGGACTTGTCTTACTTTCTCAGTGTTGTCTCAAGGTTGTCTTTCTTTAGTTCTACACATCCCATACTTACATAAACCCCTTTTCAACCTGGAGTACCCCAAAATTGTTATGACTATATTTGAAATTTTTGGGCCAACCACCGATATTTTGGCTCTTTAGGCCCAGAACTTCATTCCCACTTTCAGGAGGCTCCAGTGTCTCTTCTGTTCTCTGTCTTATACACTCAAGTAAGACACCAAACATTTTTCCTGACAACAACGAATTTCAGCATCCCTTACACATGATGCAATGCAACACTCTGATGTCATAATATACAGTAGATCATCATATTAGGCCCTTGGAGGATTACTTTTGATGAATCCCTTTTGTACAGTAAAGGACTCAAATTAATGGTGCAATCAGTTATTAGAGTGAGAACTGCTTATATGGATGTGCCAGTGTGAACGTATACATGTTAAAAGGACCAAAAATACAAGTTTTCCCAATGAGGTCTTAAGGGCTTTGGTTGAGACATTTATGCAGTCACTTTATGACAAATCATGACAGTATCTAAAATGCACATCGTCAGGATTTTCCTTGTATATCCATAGATAGAGGGAGGTCGCGTGCCAACTAGAATCACTGCACTTGTCCTAATAAAACATTAAAAGACGTGGATGAGAAGTTAGTCAGCATTTGTCTGCGAATATAAGAATTGCATACTTATGGTCCTGTGACCACCCACTCTTGCTGAAAATAGAGGGGAATCCTGACAGTGAACTGTTTGCACACTGCCATAATTCAGCTAAATTAAGTCACATAAAGTAACTACAGAATTGTCTTTTGAGCAAGGAAAACTTCTTTAGTATGTGTTAGATACTTTATACCACTGTTTGACTGTTGCTAATTAATTACCTTTTGCTCCTTTTTGTCATTGATATAAATAAATGAGTGATATTTTATTTTATGTTTGCAGATAAAGATGTCAGATCGATAAGGAGCATAAATCTGCAATAGATTTTTAACCATATAATACATTTTGCCGCAAACTTCTATAATTACAGCATTGTGCTTACTTTGCAAGTAGTGCTATCAGAGTTCAAATGCCTGTTCAGTGGATATATAGCTTCTGAATCTTTTGTGTACGGTTCAGAACCGAGCATTCATCAAAATGACAGTTTAAATTAACTTTACATACCGCCACATAAACTTCAACATGTATAGTGATACTATGAAATGTAGTGTGGAGAGTACACAAGCAAAGTCCAATTATGAGATAAACTTTCTTTTACTGGTTAAAAAAAACAATTAAGAAATACATAAATTTGTATATGAGGAAACAAAATGTCAAGCCTAGAATAAAGCGTGTGTACTTCAGGTATTGCTTCCATTGTACTGTTAATTATCTATTCTAAGCCTATAGAGGGAAAGGTATATGTTTAGGTATTCTATTTGTCATCGTCCTTGTCAATATTTTTATAAAACATCATTGAACACAAGAGCTGAAGACGATGAGGATTTGCTCCACTTCCATCTGAGTTCTATTACTAGACTCTGTTACTGCAAATTAATGAAATGTATATACTTAATACAAGTGTATAATATTGAAAAAATGGGTCCTGATTAGGAATGATGGAATACTTCGATTATTCGGCTTCGCGAATATTTTCCGAATACCTCGCCGAATATTCGATGCGCAATGTAAGTCTATGGGAAACTCGAATAACAACTATTCAGAACTATTCGGGGTTCTCATAGACTTACATTGCACATCGAATAGTCGAATAGTGGCGAGGTATTCGGAAAATATTCGCGAAGCCGAATAATCGAAGTATTCGATCATCCCTAGTCCTGATTCAATATTTCAATGCACCAGTTTTTTGCCTAGCTTTTATTGTTTTTCTCCTTTTTTTATTGGTACCTTTTAATCTTCACCATTTTTAAAGTCCGTTATACATGTATTTTCCTATTTTTAATTACAGTATGTTCAATAGCGATGAGTGCGCGTGCTCGTCATTGCTTCATACTCGATCGAGCATCACGTTGCTCGGGCAGCGTTGTTACTCAATCAAGTATCGCGGAGGTCAACCTCCATGCTCAAGACCCTGCCCCGCATGTTTTGCAGCTGTTAGACAGCCAATATGCAAGCAGGAATTGCCTGCCATACACAATAATGGTGATAATACTAAATATGTGTACTTTTTTATTTATATTTGTTTTTCATAAATATTTATCTTTTTTCATTTTTTTTCTGTGATTTATTTGGGATTTTTTTCAAAATATTTTTACAATTGATTTTAACTTTTTTGTCAGTTTTTTTTTATTTAGCCACCTTTAGAACGTTAATTTTTATTAGTTTGATTGCTGGTATAATGCATTGACATGTACGTACATGGCAATGCATTACAACTGTCAGTTGTATACTGACAGAATGTCTCTCAGGTATTTTTCGCTTTATAAGATGCACCGGATTATAAGACGCACCCCAAACTTAGACATAAAAAAAGGTAAAAAAAAGAAAAATGGGGTCCATCTTATAATCCGGTGTTCTCTTACCGAAGGGGGGCAGCAGTGGTGGTGAAGCAGGGTCACAGGAGGCAACGGATTTGCTGGCAGGCACGGCGGGTCTGTGGCAGCGGTGTCCGGGGTGTCAGGAGCCAGGGGATCCATGGTGGTAGAAGCCGCGGGGTCCGTGGTGGTGGTGGCGGCAGCAGCAGCGTCGTCGACGGCGGGTGAGTCATGTAGCAGGCCGCTGCAGTGAGTGTCCCAGTGTCCGCGGTCCCGGTTCAAATAATGGCGCCTGCGCAGATGGAGCTCTCATCCAAGGGCTCCATCTGCGCACGCGCCCGCTGCCATCATTTGAAACTGGGACCGCGGACAAACTGGGTAAGTTGCTGCACAGCCGACCGCCCCGCAAGCACAGAGTGGCAGCCAGCAGGCTGGCCGCCCACCCTGCGTGCAAGCGGCCAAGTACCTGTGCTTGCGTGTGGGCGGCATCCATCTGCCGCCCGCACAGGCACCCGGCCGCTGCCCGCACACAGCACCCGGCCGCTGCCCGCACACAGCCCCCGTCCTCTACCCGCACACAACACCCGGCCGCTGCCCGCACACAGCCGCCGACCGCCGCCTGCACACAGCCGCTGACCGCCGCCCGCACACAGCTGCCGCCCGCACACAGCACACAGTCGCCGACCGCCGCTTGCACACAGCACCCGGCCGCCGACCGCCGCCTGGACACAGCCGCCGCCCGCACACAGCACCCGGCCGCCGACCGCCGCCTGGACACAGCCGCTGCCCGCACACAGCACCCGGCCACCGACCGCTTCCTGCACACAGCCGCCGCCCGCACACAGCACCCGGCCGCCGACCGCCGCCTGGACACAGCCGCCACCCACACACAGCACCCGGTTGCAAACCGCCGCCTGGACACAGCCACCGCCCGCACACAGCACCCAGCCGCCGACCGCCGCCTGGACACAGCCGCCGCCTGCACACAGCACCCGGCCGCCGACCGCCGCCTGGACACAGCCGCCGCCTGCACACAGCACCTGGCCGCCGACCGCCGCCTGGACACAGCCACCGCCCGCACACAGCACCCGGCCACCGACCGCCGCCTGCACACAGCACACAGCTGCCAGCCGCCGCCCACACACAGCACCCGGCCACTGCCCGCACACAGACGCCGCCCACCGCCCGCACACAGCCACGGGTACCCGGCTGCCACCGCACGCAAGCACAGGTACCCGGCCACTTGCACGCAGCCACCGGCACCCGGCCGCCCGATCACCGCACAGACAGGACCCCCAGGTACTGCTATTTTCGCTTTATAAGACGCAACCCCCCATTTTCCTCTTAAATTTTTTGGAGGAAAAGTGCATCTTATAAAGCGAAAAATACGGTATGTTGCTTACATGGTCTAACAGGTCCAACATTGTAGCCAGCAAACCCGGAGGTCAATATTTGACCTTAGGTTGCAATTGCAATAATCAAGACACCGTTATCATGCCACTGGGGTCTGAATCATGCGGGAGAGGGTGCATACTCCTTCACACAGCCTTCTAAATTGTGCCATCACTATTTTTCTTGGTATTCAGGGGGTTAAACAGCTGGCGTCAGTGTTTGTACCTCTTTAGCTATGAAAACCGGAGTTTGGCGATCACTTAAGTCAAGATCCTGGTGACATTATTGCATGATGTACCAGTAGTTTAAAAGATTAGGAATCCCTACCAGACCATAATGTATTTGTACAGCAAAGGCTGTGAAGGAGTAAATTACAGAAAAATGTCCTTTTTTACTTTGTGTCAAATTTGAGAATCCTGTGGGCCATTTTGATGAATTTGGTGCAATATACCACAGCAAATATCTGAAGACAAAACAAAAAAATCACAAAAAGTACTGAAACTCATGAATTGGGGCCTTATTCTAATTATGAAGTTTAGGAGATTTACTGAAACTGGTACCAAGAAAAAGCAACCAGTATTACAATAGCTTACATTTTCAAGAATAATTTAAATTTGTACCAGATCTGAATTATTATTATTATTATTATTATTATTATTATTAATAATAATCTGCAGTTAGCATCTTACTATAGGATCATTTTCAAGCTTCTTAAAAAGCTTGAGGCTTGAAAATGTTCAAAAAACATTTACCCCCATTCATAGTGCTCATTCGTAGACTGATTAGATTTAATTTTGACCATAAAACCATCCTCATTCACATCATTACTTTTGTGGTAAAGGAGTATAGAGTTTTGTTGAATTTTTGCTTGGAAATATCATCAATTTCAGACCGGTTTGGGTTCAACATCTGGACCTCTACTGATGAGCTGTTCTTAGCTACTGCAGTAGATGGATGTAAGCGATGAGCAAAGTTGAACACCATGGCTCTTTTATAAGAGACTATCTGATAAGTCGCAGTACATGGAAAAAGCTGCTGCATATTGAATGGGGCTTTACTGTTCAACTCTGTTCAATGTTTACATCCGGCCACAACCAGAGCTTATAACAGCTGATAGGGGGCAAAACTCCCATTGATCTAAAATTGATGATTTATCATAAAAATATTGCATGGTCAGAAAACCCCTCTAAAAATTAATTCGTTCCCATACAGTTTTTAAAAAATCCTTATAATGTAATATAAAACTTGTAGAAGCAATTCCTCTATAAATAAGGATTGATTCAGTCAATTTTAAGAACACCTGTACTTCTTGCAATAGAGCGTAAAGTAATGCGATGACGGACGAGTACAGCCCAAGTGCTTTAGTATTGCTTTTTGATGCTTCTTTGAATGGATATTACAGAATGTGCACTCCATAGAACACAATGGCAACATTCCCTACATGAAACAGCTTTTCTGTCTTAAGATTCAATTGAAAAGATGCATATTAGTCAGTACACATATCGAACAATGAAAAGGGGCACTTAATTAATAAAAACCTGTTTATAAAGGAAATGAATCTCCGTATTTAGTTTATGGCTTATTCAGGAAAATTCCAATTTACAATATAATTATTTCATCACTTTCAACAAGACTTCATAAGAAATCTACTCTCTCAGGACTTGATTAGAAATGATTTGCTTTGCGTTTTCTCTCTGATAACCAAATGCTAATTATAAATATTCTAAAATTCAAAGGACCTTGTGAACTGTCATTAAGACTTCACAGTACCTGGATATCATGTTTAGAAATGCAATTAAAATGCTTAGAACACACAACTATATTCATATATTAAACAATCTGCTCTCATGACAATACAATCCTTTTCGGTATACAGTAAAGATAGGTCACTTTGATCTCCTCTCGCTTTACTGCTCTAGATACAATATGGAAACACTTGCAGAGCTCAGAGCTGCATATTTCATTCATTCGGCGCTGTTCTGCTCCACTTTGGGAGAACGCATTTCTTCAGTTGAAATATTAACCCTGTCTTAATATTACCTTGACATAGACCTCAATAGTGGTATGAAACCTAGTATACCATGACCAAGAAAAGATTATTCATCTTACCTTCATTTCTGATGCATTTGTGCTTTTCAGAAAGCTATTGACCCCATCACTTGGTAATGACCTATGCACAGAACTTGAAAAGAGCCACAAAATGCCCTTTTAAAGGGGGTTTCCAACAAACAACATTAATTTTAAAAATCATTTTAATCAATAGCTCTTATAATAGTAATAATTTATACAATTGGATGTATTCAAAACATTTCCCTGTGCTGAGATAATCTTATACAGTATATGAGTCCCTGCTATGTACTGTGTAATGGCCATGTCTGACTGTGCAAGGAACATGGTTTGATCACACCACATCTCCTGGGCAGAGGAGGAAGTAATAAAGTATACAAACATTACAGCATGGATCCCAAATTATTTTTTCTATGAGGTAAAATATTTTTTAAAACAGGCAGGGAAATGTTTTACCTCAAAAAAGGAATCAGCTGTGATCCCATACTGTCCTATCTGCAGCGTCGGACTGGCTACCGGAGGAATCTCCAGTAATTCCAGGCCTGGATTCAGGTACCTGCATTGCACTCCGGAGCTCTCACCGGAGCTCCAGAGTGCAGCCTAGACTGCACCGCGAGTGCCGAGTGATTGATTCCCCGGCGCTTGCGGTTCAGTTCATGACAGCTGCAGACAGGCCAGCTGATCTCCGGAGTTCAGGTGAGAGCACCGGAGATCACCGCGGCCTGTCTGTAGCTGACATGAACTGAACCGCAAGCGCCGGGGAATCAATCACTTGGGGCATGTGGTACAGTCTCGGTTGCACTCCAGAGATCAGGTGAGAGCTCCGGAGTTCAATGCAGGTACCTGAATCCAGGCCTGGCATTACTGGAGATTCCTCCGGTAGCCAGTCCGACACTGCCCATGAGAGTTCTTTTGAGTCCTCCACTGCCCAGGAGTTCTGGTATGATCAGACCATGTTCCTGTATTGTCAGACATGGCCATTACACAGTAAATAGCAGGGGCATATATATAAGATTATCTCAGCACAGGAACATTATTTTAAACACATCCAATTGTCTGAATTATTATTATTATTATTTTCATAAAATCTATTGATTGAAAGTAACTTTGTTTGTAAAAAAAAAACATTTAAGTCCCTATTTTGATTTCATGTAAAGATCCACAAAATTATATTTTTCGACTTCATAAAAAAAATGTTAGTCAGGATTCACCCCACACCACAACACCACAAATGAAGTTCATAAACCATAAAAGGTACAGTACAGACCTAAATAAAATTAATTTTTTTTAGATCTTCTGATCATTCTCCTCCAATTGAAAAATAGCTTTGCCATGAACAAGAGCTGTTCAGCTGAAGGAGGTTGATGGTCAAGTCTGGTCACAAATTCTTCTATCAAGAGCCATATGGAGAACAGAAGAGCTGTCCCATGTGTGAGAATGGCTGCCCAACAACTGCAAGGAAAGAACGTATAATACTTTTACATTACTGCCAGAAAATTGAGTCTGCAACATATTTAAAAAAAAATAAAATAGGTGTCCACCCTTTTAAATTGGATCCTTCACCAGATTTTATAATAAAAACAGCATATATTAAAAAAAAGTTGTAGGCCTAATGAAGCCCATGTATTTACTTTTAAAGACAATGTCAGTAGGATTGTTGTGATAATGAGAACCCGGGTGTAATACACATCAAACCACTAGGTGTTGCCAGGCACACTAGTGGAGTGGATTTGCCGGGTGTATACAGCAGGTGTCGCTAGACATACCTAATGAGGGGCAGTCAAACAAACTAGGAGTCAAAAGCCAGGAGATAACTTAAATAACAAAAATAGCTAGCAGAGCCAAAGACGGGACAAGCCGAGGTCGATAAACAGAAAGGTCATGTAAGTACAAAGGACCGAGCAGAGCTGGAGTCAGGGATGAGACGGGGGTCAATAAACAAGTCGTGTAAGTACAAGGGAGAATAGCCAGAGTTAGGGAAGAAGATGAGGTCAGGGAATCAGGGAATAAAGTCAGTACATAAGGAGATGGGAGGGGAACAGCAGAACTAGGTAACGGGACAAAAATCAGGTGAGGCACTTATGGGAACCAGAGACATGTACTGTAAAACAGGAACTATCACTGGCGGCGTTCCAGGTGAAACAGCTCCCAAATAAAGGGGAGAAATCAACTAGAATGAGGCTCCAAAGAACAGACTTCTCTCACTCCAAACTGGACTCGACAGGGAATCGGGGAAAAATTAAGGCCCAGCACAGGCTCTGCAGGAGAGCAGAGCACCACTGCAGAATCATGACAGTTGTATAATTATTTTTATTATGAGGTCAGTCAGAAACTCATGAGTCACAGTGAATCAGTGTATGCCCACCCACTCAGCCATGACTGACAGCAGCATCTTGTATTTAGCAGTGTGAGTTCTTAGCTGAAAGACAGACACTGAAAAGTTGTTAACCCAGTAAAAGGAGTGGAAAATGAGTTCAAAATTCTGACATGGATTATCAAACTCTATTTAATATTATTTTTATTCTGAAATTTAAGTGACTGATATTTGTGGTTTTACTATGAGACAACATATTCCTTAGCAATGATGACCTGTATCATGATATACAGTGGAGCATGCCATAATTTTGTATTGGCCCATAGAATTCTGCTTTGTTACAAATCTGATCCATAGTATGTTTGCTTGTTTGGTAAGTGGAGAAGTTTCCCTTGAAAATATTAGGATAATAATAAAAAATCTACGTGTTGTCTTGTTTATGGCCTGACAAACCTTTCTTATTGCATTACATTGTACATATGTTGTAGAACTATACACAATGACTCACTAAGTAATTAACCAGTTAAAGCCTGTAGGAAATATATGTAGTGCAGACATTTACAGCTACACAAAACAATAGTAGCCTCAGGAGGGATCCCAGCTGTCAGTGACAGCCGGACACAACAAAGAAAAAGCAGAAGCTTCTTATTTCTTGTCTCAATTAGCACACTGTACGGTTTAGTAAAGATGTCTTTTGTTTAAATCCCAGTGACACTATTTTTATCCATTAACAAAATTCAGATTAAATGAACAAAACAGAAATCTGAGACCAATTTGGTATGAGCACACATTGATTTCAAAATAGTATAAATTCTTCTATTCACATATACATAGTTTTTGGAGGAACATGGCAGAGAGACTAGTCAAAACATCTTGGAGAACTAACCACAGATCATTTGTGGATGTAGTTTTCCACAAATCCATTTGTCTGTTCATGTAATCCCAGACAATGAAAAGGAAAAGCTTCCGGAATATGGTAAAACAATTATTTGAAACTTTATTCTAGCTAGGCTTGACAAGTAACTTAGTCAACGTTCAAAATGTGTGGCCGATTCCTGGGCTCCCTGGCTCCACATATTATGGTGTTAAGTATTGGAAAAATCCGTGGTTTTAATGGAATAAATTTCGAAGAATTGTTTTACCATATTTTGGAAGCTGGATATCTTTTCCTCGTCACAGACTTTCCACTTCTCAGAGCGTTTGATCCTTGCATACCGGTTGCTGCCACAGACGAGCCGGATTACTTTCACTATGCTAATCCTAGACAATCTCAATATTTAAATGAGTTCCCTGTGGGCCATATCCTCAGGACTCCTTGTCTTTTTTAACAGGGACAATATTACCATAGGTGCAGGGGTTGCAATTGCACTCTTGCTTGGAACCTAGTGAGCCCAAAACGCTCCTTTGGTCTACATGAAAAGTCCAATGCTATTAAGGATTTGCAATAATTGGGGACACCTTTGCATTGGAGCTCACAAGCTTTGAGTTAAGAAACTGTACTGAAAATAGTTCTCAATAACATTGGCTGTATTTGTTGGGGTCATTGACCTGTTACAGTATATATCTGAAGCCAATAAGACACCACTCTTATAGTATTTCATGATGAATAAGTATTTGCTTTTGTTTATCAGCAATGAAAATATCAACAGATGTGCAAAGATGAGGACCATAGAAGCAACCAGTGGGATCCAACTACACCCATCTGCCAAAGCATAATGATCACAGTCAAAGAAGCTGCAACCGTAATCAGATCCGTGGAGTCAGGGGGCCTGCTGATGCTAGCGCCATGTCCAGCTCAATGCCCTAGAATTCACATTCCCATGAAATATATTGCAACACAGGGAGCCACTGGCTCTATTCACTGCATTTGCTAAACAGGTTGCCAGCCAATCAGAGGCTGGCAGTTGACATTAGAAATCTTATTGCAGCTGTCACATAATGCCACTGCCATGCGTGCCCCCCTGCACCTGCTAGCTAACTATTTAGGAGAAAGAATATATTGCTTGTTGTAGGAGCAAGGAAAGGTAAGAATAATAGTCTTTTTTTAATATGTTGGAGAAGAGTGCCAGGATTGGGGACATTATTACAGAATGGGGGACAGGTTGAAGGAATGGTGACATTATTACAAAATGGGACCAGGATGTAAGACATTATTACAGAATGAGGACAGGTTAAGGGAATGGTGACATTATTACAAATTGGGGCCAGGATGTAAGACATTATTACAGAATGGGGACAGGTTAAGGGAATGGTGACATTATTACAAAGTGGGGCCAGGATGAGGGACATTAGCCCAAGATGGGGAACTTTAGTACAGTAAGGGGCGAGGACTGGGGATATTATTAAAGAAGGCAGTGAGGACAGGGCACATTATTAAGAACATGATGGGGAAAATTATTACACGCTGGCAACAAGGACAGCGGACATTATTACAGGATGGAGATATTACAGGATATTGTCCAAGATCGAATACATTGCTAGAGCTGCCTGTACATCTGACCAACATGCTGGGGGCCTACATCAAAATTTTTCACAAAGTTTCATAAGACTCTGGTTATGCAACTGCCACTGTTTGGAAAAATCTGTCTAAAAATTGTCTTCATTTTCGAGAATTGCTGCAAAAAAATTATAACTCAGACATGTAGAAAAGGTCAAGTGAGTCAGTTACTCATGAAAACATAGGATGTGGGGTACAGAAAAATGGCAACAGGTGCTCCAACCTGATAAGTAAAAATTTAAATATTTGACTGTAACAGAGGACAGTGGTTTCCCAAATGGCTAAAAAGAAGTACAATAATGAGTGTTTGCAGAACACAGTGATATTTGGTAGTGATTCCTTGCAAGTTTTGGGCTACATTTAAGTATTTCATCAAATAGAGTTTGTGATTTGCCTAGTATTAATTGTATGTTCAATACTGAGAAATATAGGCTGATACATATATATCATGCAATACAATCAGGATGGAGTCTGATTGGTTCCAAATATATTCAGTATTAGGACAAAAACTCCAAAAATGTCATTATGCACTCTTTTTAGTGTAAAATAGAACATATAGCCCCACATGAACCTAATCTAAAAATTACCAAGTCTACCTAAGGGGAAACCATTTTTCCTTGCGTAGACTGAAAAACCAATCTGGCTGCCAGTGAGAAGTCTTATAGCTGTAATGCTCCTCTAGGAAATATGAAAATTGTCTCTCCAATGAAGAAGGAGGTGAATTCTATTGCCATCAATTGGAAGAAGCAATCCTAAAAGTCAAAAGTGACTCTCCAACGAGCCTTGTCATATGACTAAGGATCTTAAGTCATATGGCGAGTCTCGTTGGAGAGTCACTGTTAACTTTTAGGATTGCTACTTGCAATAGGTGGCACTAGAGTTCGTCTCCTTCCTCCCTGAAGAGACAATTTTCAAGTCTACCTTGGCACACATTTAGAGACAGAAGGACATAAGCAAGTCTATACCTTCAGAAGATTTGTGGTTGGTTCTCCAAGATGTTTGGAACAACCTTCCTGACAAGTTCCTTCAAAAACTGTATGCAAGTTTACCTGGGAGAATTAATGCTATTTTGAAGTAAAGTGTGATCATGACAAATATTGATTTAATTTAGATTTCTCTTTTGTTCATTCACTTGACATTTTCATAATTGCTAAAAATAAAATAACACTTATTATTATTTAAAGCATTTTTATTATTTAGAATTTTTTCCATACTTGCCTAAGTTGCTTGCATACTATTATACATGTATAAATCGAGAGAACAGAAGGAAAGTAAAATGTAATTAATATCTCACTTATAAATTCAATTTCTGGGATAAGTAAAAGTAACAAAAAATGTTTTTAAAATAGTTCACATTTCTTTGGAGGTAGTGGAAATTTGTAAAGCTGTAAAGCTGTAATTGGCATTTTGTAAAAAAAAAAGTTTTACTAAAAAAGGTTGGTAAAAAATTGTCAGGACATTGCAAATGAATGAAGATAAGATGATCTGACAAGGTGCTGACAAATTTAACTTTAAGGCGTTCTGGTTGCCATTGAGACACTAGAGAAGGATGTACAGTAATTGATACATGGTACTAGAGTAACTAGTTGCTTGAAATTGATATTCTTCAATGTGCTGAAGGGAATTCTAAAACATATATCATTGAAGAGAATAAAAATCAGAATTATGTACTGTTATATATGGAAACGTTTTGCACGTTCCCTCCTTATTGAATGCAGCAAAGGATGCAGCATTGCCTCTACATAGTAATCACTTCTTGTTTTATTCATATCATGATGTTAAATCTTCTTTTTCTGTGTATTCTCATAAATTAGTGCATTTGAGAACGATCCATAGGAATGTATATTTTGAGAGTCCAAATTCATTATCGTAACTTCACTACTGCTGTATTTCACTTCTGCACATCAATATATAATACATGTATAATTAAAGGGGTTTTCCCAAGAATAAAGTTAATTTTAAAGTTGATTTTAATAATGGAATAATAATAATTTCCATAAATGGAAGTGTTTAATAAATGTCCCAGCGCTTAGATAATCTTATGAATGTTCTCCTGATTGTACTGTGTAATGGCTGTGTCTAACAGTACAGTGACATGTCTGAACATAGCACATCTCCTGGGCAGGGGAGGATGCAAAAGAGTATACAGACACAACAGCATGGGATCACAGCTGATTCTTCGAGGTAAAACAATTCCCTCCCTGTTTTTGAAGAAATATTTTACCTTAAAGAAAGAATAACATGTTATCCCATGCTCTTAATGTGTATATACTTTTTACGCCTTCCCTTGCCCAGGAGTGGTGGTATGATCTGACATGTGCCTGTATGGTCAGACACATCCAGTACACAATAAAAAAAAGATAATTCAATACATTTTAATGGAAAAAATAGTATACTCATTAACATAGTTACCAAATTACCAGCAAATGTGTGTAATTGACCAGGATAGATTGCAAAACACATGAATCAAAAACAAAACAAAGAAGCAATCAAACATCCTTAATGCAAAAATGTGTATTTATAATCAAAGTGATGTAAAAAAATAGGAGTAAAAGGTACATACAATGGGGGCGCACAAAACTCCAGTCCGAACAAGCACAAAACAACACACTGCAGGCATGTAATACAGGTTAATGACAATAATTTACATAAAATAAAAGCCATGTATAAAGAAAAACTTTTTTTAGACACAATAAATATTTTACAAAGTAAAAGGGGCCTCACACAAAAGTTCCTATAGATACGTATAAAGTTTACCAACAATATATAAAATATGTCCCCTAATATATATCCAATGGAATACTAAGAGTGCTAGAAGGCTGCCAGGCTCTAATGCAGCCAACAGGGACCCGTTTGGAGAAGATTAGCAGCGTAACTGACAGCATATGAGGTATAAATAGTATCAAATGATTAACACTTTTCAAAGTGCTTGTACTGCACTATGCTGAAATGTAAAGCCAGGGAATGGTGCCCACCCCAACGTACGTTTTAGCGTCTGACTTCATAAGCCCCATTGTATGTACCTTTTACCCCTATTTTTTACACCACCTTGATTATAAATAAACACCCATTTTTGCATTAAGGATGTGTGATCGCTTCTTTGTTTTGCTTTTGATACATCCATTACACAGTACAGTACATAGCAAGTGCACATTTATAAGATTTTATCACCACATCCAATTGTGGAACTTATTATGATTCTAAGATTTATTGATTAAAATTAACTTTGCTCATGGAAAAAAAAACACTTTAAGGGCAGTCTATAGCACAAAACTACTGTTCTAACCAATCACAGATGCTAAGTACACCATTGTCATAGTCAAACAGTTCAGTACACCAAACAATACTCTTGTTTTCCATCTATTTATTCTCTTCTGTGGCTCCAGCAAAGCCAGAGCTCTCAATCAAAAAAGAATGGGCATAGGTAGATAAAAAACAAGTAGATAAGAAGGTGAACTGAACTGTTTGGAAATGCTGAGGGTATATTGTCTGTAAGTGCTGGGGCGTGGTCACATCCGACTATGTACTGAGCGGTGACTGAAATCACACTGGCTGTGCCCCTATGACTTAAAGCTTGAGGCTGCCAGAAGGAATAAAGATAATTTCCTCTTGGCAGCCGAGACTTCAACATGGCAGACACACAGAGTCACAATGCTATTATCTGCAGATTGACCCCATATCTGTAGGCTGATAGCATTTTCTTTACATGACAGGTACCCTTTAAAAAACAGTGTGCCATCACAGGCAAGTGATTGTACTACATACGGTTAATTATTAAATGTATTGAATTAATTAATGCTATTTAGTAAAATCATCTGTCGGCAGCCATCCATTGATTTCTTATGTAAAAAAGGCAGCCACACAAAGGAGATATTAACTATTTGAATCCATGTATTATGGGTTACATTTTTGTTTTGCTTTTGGGTTTCATTACAAGTGTGCACTGGTTGTCTTTAACAGTGTCTGTGGTTCTCTGTACATTGCAGGCTGGAGAAGGAGATTAACTGAGAATTATAAGTAGAAGTCCGGATAAGCGCGGTTTCAAAAATGTCCGGGTGCCAGATTCAGGTCCAGAATTCCGGGTGCATGATCTGGATCCAACACTGGGGAAAATAATTGAAAAGTATAGAAAAACAGAATTAAAACAGCGTTTCATACTTACCGAGACTTGGTGTCATGGCGGCACACTGCTTCCGGGTCGCACATTCACTTCCTATACTACGCAATAGGCTCATCTCATACACACAGCTTTCCGTTCTTTCCCCGCCCACCGGCCATCCTGTCGTCTTTGATTGGTTGCAGGTAGACACACCCACATCCTGTGACAGGGACTGAGCCACTCATTGCGGCTCAGTCATAGGCTATCCTCACACCTGGCAGTCAATCTCTATGGCTGCTATCTGGGAGATGAAGCAGAGATGGATGGGTTGTCATGAGACCTCATTTGGATTACGCCAAACCTGCAGGGTGTTGGGGGTTAATAAAGTGGTGAAGGAGGGTGTGTTTTTGTGTCTTATTACAAATAAAGGATTTTTTCTCTGTTTGTGCTTATTTACTCTCATGTACAGGTTAGT
Organism: Anomaloglossus baeobatrachus; assembly: GCF_048569485.1. Lineage (NCBI taxonomy): Eukaryota > Metazoa > Chordata > Amphibia > Anura > Aromobatidae > Anomaloglossus > Anomaloglossus baeobatrachus. Next base: position 156,028,994 of record NC_134354.1, on the reverse strand, counting down.
GTGATGCAAGTATCTCAGAGATGCCTGTGCTATCCCTGACCTAGGGTTTAGTAGCAGCTGTGTGCTGTTATTAACCCCTCATTATCCCGATTGCCTCCACTCCAGGGCAACTGGAAGAGCGAGTATAGCACCGGAATTGTCACATCTAATAGATGCGGCAATACCAGCTGGCTGAGAATACCATCCCCCAGCTGGCGTTATCTTGGCTGGGTATCAAAATTAGGTGGAACTGCATGTTGTTTTTTTTATTATTTAAATAAAAAAAAAAAAGCTACATGCGATTTCTCTTAGGCCAGAATCCCACTCTGACATAGCATCACCGGCCCAGCCGCTCACACTTCTGACAGGAGTGTGCATGTGTTTCTAGGTACATGCATGTTCATGTTCAGAGAGTGGCAGGCCATGCCAGCTGATGTGATGCCACACTTGTAAGAGTCTGACAGCGCATCATCAGCACAGCCGCACACTCTGACAGGAGTGTGCATGTGCTTCTAGGTAAATGCACGCTCACCATACTGACCCGCACACACTTGCACTGCTTTCCCCGCCAACCAACCGACCTGCCACCTGTAATTGGTTTCAGCCAGCTAACACGCTGCCACTCAGGGTGGGGGCATGTCTAACTGCAACCAACTATACGTGCCGGTGGGTGGGCAAAACAATGAATATTGAATTGTTGGCTCCGGAAGGGAAAAATGTGACCCGGAAGTAGTTTGCCACCATAACACTGCCGGGGTGAGTATACCAAGTGCGCGCCTATGTTTTTAATCTCCGGATTATGGTACCCATTGACTTATATGGGCACCGGATTCCGGATTCCGGATACCGGATTCCGGAGCGTATCCGACTTTTCTTTTAATTGAGCAGTGATCCGCCGGTCCCGGTTTTTGGCCAGTTCGATCAGCTTTATTAGTAAGTGAACTTGTTCTGACAGAGAGTTTAAATTTTTTTTATTTGCCTGTTTGCTAAACGTCTCTGTGCTGAATTTCACCAAGAGACCACATCAAAGTTGAGCTGAACTTTAATGTTGTCAAAAATCAGTTATGAAAAGTTCAGCGAAGGACACATAAAATAGCTACAAACTCTCCTTCAGCACATCACTGACAATTCTAAGTTAATTTATCCTACAGCCATGAGTGTGCAAGGATAATAAAAATAGACAGTAAAATAAGTAATGGACAATTAGTTAAGATTGCTGACAGATCAATATACAAGGAAAGTAATGCAAATGAAGGATAAAACACAAAAATAATCAATATTTTTACGTCTTGAATTCACTTGTTGGTAACATGAGTCGTAATATTTTTGTAGTCCATTTCTAAAGTTTGGCGTGGGGCCATAATTGCTGTAAAATTACGCCACAAGTTATCTTTCATTGTAAAATATTACCACATCAAATCACAGCACAAATAATCACTGCCTGGATGAAAATATATAATGCTTTTTGCCAATGGTATTCTAGAAATTAGGGTGGAAAATTGCAAAATTGGTAACCAATGCACAAGGTATGATAGTTAAAAAAGGGTCTGAGATTTTACAGAACAGTAAATATTACTTAACATGTTGATTTAAAAATGTCATAGACAGAGATATTCACAACACAACCCTGCAATAAATCTCTGCCTGAGAAATATATATTTGAAGAGTCTGTACTGTGGATCCTGAATTCGGAGAATAAGCCATCTCCCTGTGACTACAATAAATTAAATTACTTCTGGTGAGTCAAGCAGCTACTGAAAACTCTTTGCTATATCAAATATTCCATAAAAATGAATGTATAATATTTAACCCATTGACAGCTAATAATGATTAACAAATTCCAAGACATGCAGGAAAGCTTAAAACTGCTTGTTTTACAGTATCCAGGTTGTGTTTACCTTAAAGGGAACCTAGCACCAATCTGGGGCTTCCTTTTTTTTCTTAATAGAAAGAGTTTGGTGCCTCAGACTGAAAGTTACATAGTTACATAGATTGAAAAAAGACCTAGGTCCATCTAGTTCAAACTTTCCCAACCAATTATATACTTTGTCACTGAGTCATTTATAACCCACAATGTTGTGTGTACTGAGGAAATCCATTAAAAATAAGTTAGCGTCAAAAGTGCTCTTAGGCTTGGCTTTCTACCAAATTTGGATCCGCTTTGTGGGATCCTCGCATGCAGAGCTCCCAATTAATCTCTGCACACATGCACATAAACATTATGGGCCTCATCAGAGCCTGAAGTCCAGACCTATCAAGAAGAGGACGAGGATTTCAGTGCTTATGGCAACAATAATAAGATGCAAGGAAGGTCAAATGGTGACAGTGAGGTGCGGGGGTGCTGGAGAGGTGAGCGGTAAGGTGAGGCTTGTTGGACTTAATAGTTATGTAAAATAATGCTGCATGTCATAACTAATTTAAATATTAAAATATGTAGTAAGACGTAGATGGAAATCGGGTATATACCGCACTGACACTCAATAGTATATTAATGTAATTCCTTTATTGCTCGTACAGGTTTACGCGTTTAAGAGACATCCGTCTTTTTCCTTAGGACATCAAAGGAACAATACCTGGTATTGTTCCTTTGATGTCCTGAAGAAGGAGATGGATGTCTCTGAAACGCGTACACCTGTACGAGCAATAAAGGAATTACATTAATATACTATTGAGTGTCAGTGCGGTATATACCCGATTTCCAACTGTCTTACTACATACCCTACACTTCGGGGCTGCAGCTGATACCACTACTGAATGTGTTACATAGGGGTTGTGACTTTCACAACCTGAAAAGGTGAGTGTACTGTGATCCCTTTGTTTCCTATATCCCTACCGGGTAAGACCCTGTTGCGTTCTCACTTTCACAGTTTTTTAACCGCATTAAATATTAAAATGGCATTAAAATAAATCAATTAGTAAATTGTTGACCTAATTAAATTCACAATGCCTTCAAATTTATAATCCATGTCATTTTATCCATGATTAGAGATGAGCGAACCTTAGGTTCAGTTTTTGAGCCAAACTTAAAAAACAGGGTTTGGGTTCGGAGTTCGGATGCTTTACATGCCAACTTAGCTTGCACAAACAATGCTGTGCTCAGGTATGCTTGGTGCTCAGCCAGCGATTCCGAACCTCCTCGGGCCAGGTTCAGACCAATCGAGGTTCCGTTTGTTTGATGCCAGCAAACTGAAACTCTAAAGGTTCACTCAACTTTATCCATGATAATTAATAGATGTGATATTTTTACGTTACTTGTATCAAGAGTATATTCGCCCACCAACCTGGCTCAGGAGACGATACATTTATGACACTCAAACATCCATCAGAATACCTCCTTATTTTACACTAGATTTGGAGCCAATCAAGTATAATTTGGGACTTTTCACATTAGTTTTATTTACAAACAATCTATAGGAATTTAGGTAACCAAAGCGCAACTATGCTTCTTACCCATAACTTTATTGCTCTACCATGGGGCATGCTCACACTTTTTATTCATCATGAAACTGTATTTATTGTCCTCTTAGTTGGCTGAATAATACATTTTTGTAACGAGAAGCAGCATTACACATCTATGCTCAATATTTGGCATTGCAGAGCTTGCTCATTACTTTAATGGTATATATGTGTATTGCAAAGTCTCATCAGCTGCTTATGAAATAACTGCTAAGAAAACATAAAAAACATTTGATTGTTTCAAACAGCTGCCTTGCATTTCCTGCTGTTGAAACACCCAGGAGGATAAGCAAATACTTACATATTCCTATTATTGTTCAGAAAAAACACCTTGTTCTCTTCAGTTTATTTTTAATAGGAGAATATTAATAGTGCGCCACAGTCGCAGTAAAATTTCATAGCAAAGCATTACACTGCTGCACACAGACAGCATAAGCACCAAGGAAGAACGGTACAAAGCAAATGGTATTTTTACCTCTTACACAACATTAATAATGGCTAATAAGGGTGAATTAAATGCTGGTTTATTAACAATATTAAACACTTCATTAGTCGGGAAGTATTTACCGTATATAAGCTTTATATACAATAAAGTCTCATTATTATTATTATACATTGGTAATTGTAAATTGCTAAATTTGGTGTTCAATTTTTAGAACAAATTTACACCTTTTGTCACCATGTTGTTTTTAGAACTGAATGCCTGGGCCAATTTGCTATGTAACTATAAATTGATGAATCCTGACAGTGTGCAGTGTACGCATTCACAGGATTAAACTGTGTTGCTTGCTTGATCAGTCATCACATGAACCCAAATAAGCAAATTAAATAGTTATGGTGAGCTGCTAACTAGCTACTATTCTTGCTTATCTCAATATTCTATTAAAAACATTGAAAGTGGTACTATTGAGAATCTATCATGTATCTTTAACTATGCAAATCACATACAGTCAATCTTCTGATAATCGATTGATCTGCCTGATCAGCTGAATCCTGACAGTTTGCACAGTGTGAAAAATTATAACATCTAGTCACATAGTGATATTGCAGAAATGTAGATGAAACATGGAAAATCCCTTTAAAATATCTTTATAATGGTATGAGTTGTCACGGGCGGCGGGGCGCTGCGCTCGCTAACGCTCGGGTCCGGCGCTGCTGCTGCTGCTCGGTGGCTCGAGCGGTGGGCCAGATCCGGGGACTCGAGTGGCGCTCCTCGCCCGTGAGTGAAAAGGGGGGTGGTTTGGTTTGTGGATTTAGTCCGTGACACTACCCACGGGTTGTGGTGAAGATGGGCACCACCGCTGCTGGTGACGGGGATCCCGGGAGCGATGGTAGGGAGCAGCTGGGATGTTGTTTTCCCCCTCTGTGGGTAGGGGTTGGTGGTCCGGTGGTGAGACGGGGAGGCAGGGTCGGTGAGGTGCAGGGTTGCAGGGATGGCATGGGTGTACTCACTCAGCAAGAGATGCACAAAGTCTCCGGTAAACCAAACGGCTGGATGGAAGGGTCCCGCAGCCGGCTGCAGTGTCTCTACCCAGACAGGTGATGGCGGCTGTCTTTCCCTGCACCTTTGTGTACTGTCTTGACTACGATGGGTCCCCAACGGTAGTCCGCTCCCCGGTGTATGGATGCCGGAGGAGCCCGTTTTGTCTGCAGGCGCTGGCCCTTGGGTCTCTAGCCATTGGCGGTGGCTGTATACCCTCACGGTGCGGACGGTTGCCTTCTAACGGGTCTTTGGTTGTTAGGAAACCCCTTGGGTTCCTGTCACACTCGGATTTGACTGTTGACGGCGGCTCCAATCCTAGTTGGGGTCTGATGGCCCTGCCTGTGTGTGCTAGCTTCACTTCACTCCCCGGTCGGCACCGGCGGGCCACCGCCCGACCCCGGTCCTACAGTTCTGCGTTGATCCACCACTCCTGCAGACGGCCACCACCATCTGCCACCCTTGTTTTCAGTGCCTGGGCCACAAACCCAGACACTCTCCACTTTACTCCTCTCACTTCAACCTCCTAAACTACACTCTAACTGCTCTTTTTTCCACCTCCAGGCCTGTGAACTCCTTGGTGGGTGGGGCCAACCGCCTGGCTCCGCCCCACCTGGTTTGGACATCAGACCCTGGAGGGAGGCAACAAGGGTTTTGTGTTTGACTAATGTAACTGTCTAGGGCAGGGGTGGGGAACCTTTTTTCTGTCGGGGGCCATTTGGAAATTTCTACCAACCTTCGGGGGCCGCACAAAATTATCAATGTTTAAATGACCCTGCTATATTGGGTGAAGCAATTAATTAACTGGGGGCATGGGGCTGGGGGCACAGGCACCACACGCGGGGCTGGGGGCACAGGCACCACACGCGGGGCTGGGGGCACAGGCACCACACGCGGGGCTGGGGGCACAGGCACCACACGCGGGGCTGAGGGCACAGACACCACACGCGGGGCTGGGGGCACAGACACCACACGCGGGGCTGGGGGCACAGACACCACACGCGGGGCTGGGGGCACAGACACCACACGCGGGGCTGGGGGCACAGACACCACACGCGGGGCTGGGGGCACAGACACCACACGCGGGGCTGGGGGCACAGACACCACTGTGGGGAAGGCACAGACACCACTGTGGGGAAGGCACAGACACCACTGTGGGGAAGGCACAGGCACCACTGTGGGGAAGGCACAGACACCACTGTGGGGAAGGCACAGACATCACTGTGGGGAAGGCACAGACATCACTGTGGGGAAGGCACAGACATCACTGTGGGGAAGGCACAGACATCACTGTGGGGGAGGCACAGACATCACTGTGGGGGAGGCACAGACATCACTGTGGGGGAGGCACAGACATCACTGGGGGGAGGCACAGACATCACTGTGGGGGAGGCACAGACATCACTGTGGGGAAGGCACAGACATCACTGTGGGGAAGGCACAGACATCACTGTGGGGAAGGCACAGACATCACTGTGGGGGAGGCACAGACATCACTGTGGGGAGGCACAGACATCACTGTGGGGAAGGCACAGACATCACTGTGGGGGAGGCACAGACATCACTGTGGGGAAGGCACAGACATCACTGTGGGGAAGGCGCAGACATCACTGTGGGGAAGGCGCAGACATCACTGTGGGGAAGGCACAGACATCACTGTGGGGAAGGCACAGACATCACTGTGGGGAAGGCACAGACATCACTGTGGGGAAGGCACAGACATCACTGTGGGGGAGGCACAGACATCACTGTGGGGAGGCACAGACATCACTGTGGGGAGGCACAGACATCATTGTGGGGGGGCTGCACAGACATCACTGTGGGGAAGGCACAGACATCACTGTGGGGAAGGCACAGACATCACTGTGGGGGAGGCACAGACATCACTGTGGGGGAGGCACAGACATCACTGTGGGGAAGGCACAGACATCACTGTGGGGAAGGCACAGACATCACTGTGGGGGAGGCACAGACATCACTGTGGGGAAGGCACAGACATCACTGTGGGGAGGCACAGACATCACTGTGGGGAGGCACAGACATCACTGTGGGGAAGGCACAGACATCACTGTGGGGAGGCACAGACATCACTGTGGGGAGGCACAGACATCACTGTGGGGGGGCTGCACAGACATCACTGTGGGGGAGGCACAGACATCACTGTGGGGAAGGCACAGACATCACTGTGGGGAAGGCACAGACACCACTGTGGGGAAGGCACAGACATCACTGTGGGGGAGGCACAGACATCACTGTGGGGAAGGCACAGACATCACTGTGGGGGAGGCACAGACATCACTGTGGGGGAGGCACAGACATCACTGTGGGGGAGGCACAGACATCACTGTGGGGGAGGCACAGACATCACTGTGGGGAAGGCACAGACATCACTGTGGGGGAGGCACAGACATCACTGTGGGGAAGGCACAGACATCACTGTGGGGGAGGCACAGACATCACTGTGGGGGAGGCACAGACATCACTGTGGGGAAGGCACAGACATCACTGTGGGGGAGGCACAGACATCACTGTGGGGAAGGCACAGACATCACTGTGGGGAGGCACAGACATCACTGTGGGGAAGGCACAGACACCACTGTGGGGAAGGCACAGACATCACTGTGGGGAGGCACAGACATCACTGTGGGGAAGGCACAGACATCACTGTGGGGAAGGCACAGACATCACTGTGGGGGAGGCACAGACATCACTGTGGGGGAGGCACAGACATCACTGTGGGGAGGCACAGACATCACTGTGGGGAGGCACAGACATCACTGTGGGGAAGGCACAGACATCACTGTGGGGAAGGCACAGACATCACTGTGGGGAGGCACAGACATCACTGTGGGGAAGGCACAGACATCACTGTGGGGGAGGCACAGACATCACTGTGGGGGAGGCACAGACATCACTGTGGGGGAGGCACAGACATCACTGTGGGGAGGCACAGACATCACTGTGGGGGAGGCACAGACATCACTGTGGGGGAGGCACAGACATCACTGTGGGGGAGGCACAGACATCACTGTGGGGGAGGCACAGACATCACTGTGGGGAAGGCACAGACATCACTGTGGGGAGGCACAGACATCACTGTGGGGAGGCACAGACATCACTGTGGGGGCTGCACAGACATCACTGTGGGGGCTGCACAGACATCACTGTGGGGGGGCTGCACAGACATCACTGTGGGGGGGCTGCACAGACATCACTGTGGGGGGGCTGCACAGACATCACTGTGGGGGGGCTGCACAGACATCACTGTGGGGGGGGCTGCACAGACATCACTGTGGGGGGGCTGCACAGACATCACTGTGGGGGGGCTGCACAGACATCACTGTGGGGGGGCTGCACAGACATCACTGTGGGGGGGCTGCACAGACATCACTGTGGGGGGGCTGCACAGACATCACTGTGGGGGGGCTGCACAGACATCACTGTGGGGGGGCTGCACTGCACAGACATCACTGTGGGGGGGCTGCACAGACATCACTGTGGGGGGGGCTGCACACACGACTGGGGGGGGCTGCACACACGACTGGGGGGGGGCTGCACACACGACTGGGGGGGCTGCACACACGACTGGGGGGGGCTGCACACACGACTGGGGGGGGCTGCACACACGACTGGGGGGGGCTGCACACACGACTGGGGGGGGCTGCACACACGACTGGGGGGGGCTGCACACACGACTGGGGGGGGCTGCACACACGACTGGGGGGGGCTGCACACACGACTGGGGGGGGCTGCACACACGACTGGGGGGGGCTGCACACACGACTGGGGGGGGCTGCACACACGACTGGGGGGGGCTGCACACACGACTGGGGGGGGCTGCACACACGACTGGGGGGGCTGCACACACGACTGGGGGGGTGCACACACGACTGGGGGGGTGCACACACGACTGGGGGGGTGCACACACGACTGGGGGGGTGCACACACGACTGGGGGGGTGCACACACGACTGGGGGGTGCACACACGACTGGGGGGGTGCACACACGACTGGGGGGGGTGCACACAGGACTGGGGGGGGTGCACACAGGACTGGGGGGTGCACACAGGACTGGGGGGGTGCACACAGGACTGGGGGGGTGCACACAGGACTGGGGGGGTGCACACAGGACTGGGGGGGTGCACACAGGACTGGGGGGGTGCACACAGGACTGGGGGGTGCACACAGGACTGGGGGGTGCACACAGGACTGGGTGATGGGCTGCACATAGGATTGTGTGGGGGTGCACACAGGACATTGGGGGGCTGCACACAGGACTGGGGGAGGGGTGCACACAGGACATTGGGGGCCACACTGCGCTGAGAGTTTCATGCAACTCTGGGGGAGAGGGTTTACAGAACTGGTGTGGGGAGGCACAAAGCATTGGGCAGGGCACATAGCAGCAGAGGGTCGGCGCTGGACTCACAGCAGCATTGCACTCACATCACCGGAGTGCAGGAGCCGGACACTGCATCAGAAGGAGAAGGCAGGCACTGATCTCCGGAGGGCAGGGGGCGGACACACAAGGCTAGAAGTTGTGAGGCTGCTGTGGACCCGCCCACAATTGGCACTGGCCGACGGGAGAACACATTGCAGCACAAACAGCAATGTGTGGATTTAAAGGGCCGGCGGCAGCAAACCGCGGTGACAGCACGAGCACTGCCTCCCCCGGGAATCTGCCCGGGGGCCACATAAAAGGTCATGGCGGGCCGCATGCGGCCCGCGGGCCGGAGGTTCCCCACCCCTGGTCTAGGGGGTGGGGGTGTGTGTGTGTTTTGTCTGTGGCTACCTGGCTAGTCCAGGGCGCCACAAGTTTCATTTTTCTTATAAAAAGCTAAAAATCCCTTCCACATATGCATATATATCTATAGATACAATTTGACAAATTCCACATTCCAGATTGAAAAGTAAATATCTTTTAAGGTGTTGAAAATTGCAACAAACACAGCTTACTAATATTCTAAATAAAGGTACCATGATCTCTAAATATTAACATAAGTTCTTGCAACTCCAAGTCCTACTTGAGTTTGACACAGTAGAGTTTCTTTTGTTAGCATGTTATCGGTACTGTGTGTTATTATCATGTTTTGCAACTTCCTCTAGCAAAAATCACATGTTCTGCTAAAATATTATGAACAATGTTCCAAAATTTCAAGGCTGCATAAAATCAGTCCATGATGGGTCTATGGTAATTTTCTGTCACAAACAAAAGACTCAAAACACTAAACAACTTGACTTTATATATATATATACATATAAAATTTACTCTTCTATTTTTATTACATTTGCCTTAGTTTCACTTTTACTCATTGATCACTTATTGCCTCATTGTTCATGGCTATTCCCACTTTATCCACAATATTAAAAGTTCTCTAAGCTAGGAAGTGTCCATTTGTGTGGTTATTTCCAACAGCTGATGACTGTTCAATTAAATGTACAAAGACAAATCAAATAGTACTGACTTTTATTTGTTCTGGTCTAATAGGATTTTACCCTTCACATCATGATGATTAGTGAAAGAGAGGTAAAAAAATAGTAGCAGTCTGATAATGTGGTATACATCTTGTCAGTAGCAGAAGACAATTGGATCTATTGACAATGTCTATTAGACACCCTCAGGCAAGTGTTGTCAATAGAATTAAGTTGCTCAAGTCAGGATTATTTTCTGCCTGATTCTCTATACTATCATTAAATAATTAATGTCTTCTACTCAGTAAATCATCCCAACTTCATAAAAGCAAACTCCTATTCTAAAGTAGCACCACAAAGCATCGGAGAAGTTCCAGCTATTAAGTGTATGAAAGATTTCCTTTACGAAGGGCAAAGACTAACTTTGAGGAATTCCCTATCCAACCTAAAGGGGGCTATACACGCTACGATATCGTTAATGTTTTATTGTCGGAGTCACGTCGTTAGTGACGCACATCCGGCGTCATTAACGGTATCGCGGCATGTAACACTTACCAGCGACCTTAAACGTCCTCCAAAGTGGTGAAAATCGTTCACCATGGAGAGGTCGTTCTAAAAGCAAAAATTGTTAATGGTTGTTTAAAGATGTTGTTCCTCGTTCCTGCGGCAGCACACATCGCTGTGTGTGACACCGCAGGAGCGAGGAACCTCACCTTACCTGCGTCCCGCCCGCAATGAGAAATGAAGAAGGTGGGCGGGATGTTCTTCCCGCTCATCTCCTCCCCTCCGCTTTGATTGGCCGGCCGCTTAGTGACGTTGCGGTGACGCCGAACACACCTCCCCCTTGAGGGAGAAATTGTTTGGCAGTCACAGCGACGCCGCCGACCAGGTAAGTGCGTGTGACGCTGCCGTAGCGATAATGTTCGCTGCGGCAGCGATCACACGATATCGCATGCACGACGGGGGCGGGTGCTTTTGCGTACGATATCGCTAGCAATTGCTAGAAATATTGTAGTGTGTAAAGCCCGCTTAACGCTTAACTTAATTAACTTAACTGTATCACAAATCAAAATAATAGAAATCGTTCTATGGTTGGGAAGTTGAGTCTGGTGATTTGATGCTCTTCTTGTCTGAAGCCACCAATGATAAGATCCATTGACAATGTCTATTAGACACCCATAGGCAAAAGTTATCAATAGGATTGAGCTGTTCCAATCAGGATCTTTTTATGTAATTAGTCATGAAATAATTACTTCTATCATAGCCTATTACCTTAAAAAAGCAAGATATTCAAAGATAGCCCTACCAAGGTTCAGCAAATACTAGAGTTTCCAGTTATTAGGTGTATGAAGGATATCCATTACTGAGAACAAAGATTCAGTTTGATAAACTCCTTAACCCACCTTAAATATTAAATTAATTTTCAAAACTAAAGGTTAACCTAATTATATCACAAGTCAGAGTAATAGGATTCTTGTTATAAAAGCAAATTAACCATGATGTGTAGACGTCAATTGTAACTGTGGCATCTAAATCGGGACTGAGCAGTTCAGTTCTTCTAAACTTGGAGGAAGCCCACATTAAAAATGCAAGTGATCCAGATTTTATAAAAAAGCTTTTGTTCACATAGGATTTGGTGAGAAAAGTATTGTAACTTGCTGACATTTATCAGCATGGAAACTGTATTATTGTCTATGAGTATTTTATGTGACTGATTGTGTTATTAAATATTATTATTATTATTTACTCATTTGGTTTTCAAATTTACTGGAAGATTACAAAAAAGTAAATTTTCCCTAATGCGGATTTTTTCTAATTCACACTGCTGGCTGTGATTTTGTAACTGTAGAGACTACCTTCTTGCTCTCCATCATATAGTTCTCAACACACCTTTATTCTTCACATTAGGCCGCAAACTTGAGTTACAACCTGAAGTGCTCCTGCACAATATACAGGTTGTTTTTTCAATTTAAAGGGCACATTGCTAGGTAACAGGGCATGTTGTAACATTACAGTGTCTTCACAACCTTGCGACACACGCACAGAGACTTCCAGCAGTTAGTTACAGTAGGAATTTCTGGCCTAGAATGTGCGAGAGGTCTTTGCACATGCATTTTGGAAGGTGCAGTGGCACCGCCACCTTCAGAGGCACACTTTATGACAAGACTTTTGACCTTGACTGGGCTTTGGATGACCTTGTGTGCAGGTAGAATTGCTGCAGGTCTGATTACTAGAAGTCACAGACTTGTGAGGAGATACGGTAAGTGATAAGAAGATGCGCTTAAGACCAGATGGGGTTAGAGAGAGGAGCAGAAGTTAGCAATGAAGTGATCTTACATTTAAGTTTCCGTAAGAAAGCTCATTCAACTTGTGGAGACTACATTTTCTGCAAATCAAATCTGGCAAAATCATACAATTTTGCAAAATCCAATTTCTTCAGATTTATTCATCTTTATTCTATAATATGATAATATATTAACAATCACTGTTTAAAGTTTGTCACTATCACCTTTGAGACACACAATCTAAATTCCAAATTAACTGTTTGTACATTTTTGTTATGAGGTAAGAAAACCTTTTTTTTTCCATCCCTGCTTGTACTTATGTGGCCCTTAAAGACTGCATCATTTGTAAGATTGATGTCACATTTCAAACATCAGGCCACACGAGTCATAACTAAGATGACTAACAATCATAATGACAAAGATGACTGCTAACTTTATTGACTGCTGTCGAATGTCATTTACTTGTTGGTTTCATCTCAATAACTCTAGTTGCACTGATGATGCTTGTTCATTTCCATGTATTAAATGTCCCTGGCACTAATTAGTAGGAATAATCATTCATATCAGAGTAAGGGACTAGCAAACCCACTATTATTGAAAGGATTGGCCAGCAGTTTAACATGTAAGGGGACCCCCTACAGTTCTCCAATGGATGATGTCAGGAAAGTTAAGGGTGTAACGGTGTGAATTTTTACCCTTTTTGCTCTTCTGGAACTAAGCTGCTGCCAGAACTGTCCCCTTTGAAAACAGATACATTCAAATTTATATGGGGACTTGTTAGGGATATTTGACAAATGAATGATCCATCAGCCATTAGGTATTACATATTTATGGTCAGTTCCAAAGCCCTCTTTTCAGTGTTTCCTCTCTTAAAGGGAACCTTTCACATAAAAAATCTTTCAGCTAAAAAGGCCAATAAAATTCTGGGATGTATCAAGACAAGCATTGAGTCTAGATTAAGAAAGGTAATTATTCCCCTATTCTCTGCCCTGGTCAGACCCCACCTGAAATACTCTGTACAGTTCTGTGCACTCCAATTCAAGAAAGTCATCGATATATTGAAGAAAGTCCAGAGAAGAGCAATCAAGATTGTAGAAGGTCTGCAAACCATGTCCTATGAAGACCAGCTAAAAGAACTAGAAATGTTTAGTTTGAAAAATAGAAGCCTGAGAGGATACCTAATAGCGGTCTACAAATATCTGAAAGGAAGTCACAGTGCAGAGGGAACCACCCTATTCTCATTAGCACAAGGAAGTGCAAGAAGCAATGGGGTGAAACTAAAAGGAAGGAGATTCAGATTAGACATAATGTATAACTTTCTGACAGTGAGGGCAGTCAGAGTGTGGAACAAACAACCACAGGAGGTGGTGAGGGCAGTCATAGAGTGGAATAGGCTGCCACAGGAGATAGTGAGATCTCCATCAATGGAAATTTTCAAGCAGAAACTGGATAAACAAATAGCTGGGATGGTTTAGGAAAACATGGTCTCACAAGGGGTTGGACCCGATGGACTTTGAGGTCCCTTCCAACTCTACCATTCTATGAGTCTATGAAAAAATGCTACTAAACTTCAGATACTGTGTTAATCTGCAGGAACCTTCCCGACATTTGTACATCGAACACTACTGCCAGGAGGAAGTAAAGTGAACTTTATTCCTCCCAGCAGCATTTGCCTCTCAGTCATTAGGGTGGTGCTGTGCTGGTGCAGATTCAGTCACCACTCTTTGTATGGAAAGTGGTGGCTGTAACTGTGACTCCGGCACTAATTGACAGCCTCCTCTTAAGCTAAGCCACTTTCAGCCAGTGCAGAGGGCTCATTTCCTACTGGCAGCGGGGTTTGATGTGCAGGCGCCGGGCAGGTTCCAAACTCTATTAATCTGCAGATTAACTCCATATCTAGAGGTTAATAGTGTTTTTTCACTTGACAGGTTCCCTTTGATGCATATGTGATGAATGGATGAGAAAATCTTGAATTTTGAAAATTGTCTATGAAATGCATTTGCACATAAGTATTGGCTTAGTGTAGGAGGAGATTCTAAATATTCAATAGAAATATAACACTGATTCACTATACAGTCGTTTCACATTTATTAGTTTAGTGTTTATTATCCCTCTACTATCAAATTAAGCAACCACTACTTAGCTGAACTTCCAGTTTACAGCCCTATAAATAAACAGTGATGTTTGCCAACATTATGCAATGTTAAAAATTGATGTCTACCAAGAAGATAAACTTGTTCCCTTTCTATTTTTTCATGTTGTTAAAAATATGAAGATACAGTCTGTCTGTTTCTTTTCATCAACAGATGCATAAAACAGTCACTTTAGAAAATGAATGCTTTGTAAAATTTATGGCCATTGTGTTCTCATTTAGTATAATCTTTGCTGGCTCAGCTTAACTATCCTTTCATTTGCACTGTGCTTAGCGCTCAGCACACCCAGCACATTTTCTGATGCATGAGAAAAGGAGTCGGCAAAGATTCCTAATGCATTTTTCTGTAAATTACATAACAATGAAATTGCATATTCATTTCACTCAAGACCATGATAAGACAATTCCCTTAGATACCATTCTGAAGATTTAATGACACTTGAGTAATAGTCTGTATTTTAATTTTCATTACTTTGCTACAGTCACAATAGACATCCCCATTAACCGTATTTTCAGTTGTGTATTCTAATTAATTAGTTACATAATTGGAAGTAATCATTTCATGCTCACGTTATATGTACATGAACATCCACATATGCACATGGTAATAGGAATTCATGTTATAGCTGAATTTAATGCAAACTTAATCAGAAGAGAAGGGGTTCAAAAAAATCTTATACTCGTTATCCTCATCCCTCACTGTGCCACTAGTCCTCTGATAGCCTCTTGTGTTCTCAATCTTCTGTCTCCTATCTTTTTCTTATTTATTTATTTTTGTCCTCTAACTTCCGTCTGGGTTATCTGTCCACGCTTCCACATTTTCTCAGGGACACATGGGTCATGATGCATGTTCTTGGTGACAGAGTGTGGCATAGTAAGTAGAAGAGCTATAGTAGATGAATGAAGAAAGAAGACAGAAGAGCTGACCAGAAGACTGCAGGTGGTGGGACAGGTATGGGGAGGGATAAAGACTCGTGCTAATATTTTTACTAACCCCTTTCCAAAGTGAGTTCCAAAAAAATGTAATTGTATTGATTCTTTGAAGGCACATGGTAGGGCAATATATATATATATATATATATATATATATATATATAAAGCAATTGTGACACCAATGTGTTAGAGTCGTAGGATTATGAAGTTCACCGGATCAGGAGGGGTGATAAAGATATGCAAAGGATGAAAAAGATGGATACAGTTTCAATATATAACTCAATTCATTCAGTATTTAACATGAGTACTACATAATGAACTACCTGAACTTACATGCCTGAGCATTAATTAGGTTAATAATGATTGGCTGACAAATGCTCTGCCATGCTGAATGCACCTGGGCCTGCAGAAATCAAGATCTTCTGCTGGCAGCTCACTTTTCTTTTTGTGACCAATGACATCTCAGATGTACTCATTGACGGACAAGTCCTGGGATGGAGCTGGCAATGTTTGAATGTTTAGGCCATATAGACTGCCAACATAGAGCTTGATTTTGTTCTGTTGAATAATGGCTCCTTTGACACTTTCATATTTCCTTGAGAAGGCCGCAACATAACATTGCATGAGTAGTCTCCAGACCCATCTCTGACTATCATTGAATCCAAGATGAAAGTGGGATACATCATTGAACAGGATAAATCTCTGCTGCCTTGTTCTGCACCAAAAAAGCCATTGAGAGCAGTGATGTGACATCAATGGATCACTTGTAGCTGAAAGTCTATCTTGTAGCTAATTTTTTCTAAACTTTTTTGATAGTTTGTATAGACATTGTTGAAACCTTAAGCGTTGTATGTGACATCTAATTTCTCAACGTCGTTTGCATTTCATTAACATGTTTATTGATCCTCTGACTTTCAAAATGCCAAACCTTACTATTTAGTGTTGTAGTTACATCAGAGAGTTAGCTACTGGTTCAGCTTAGGGCTAGTGGGTATACCGGCACCTCAGCACATAACTGCACTGTTACTGAAAATAAATCTACACAAAGGTCAACAGCAGTATTACCAGCATATGGTGGCAAATACCACTCTGCAGTACATGTAAGAGATAACAGTACAGTTTCAAATAGTGGCTTACAGCTAATGTTTTTTTCTGATTGACCCTTTCACTTTTCTCCTCTTTTCCATCTGGCCCAGACTAACATGACTTCTCTAGCCAGGACTTATCTGCAGAGATTACAACAAAGATACATCTGACTTCTCACATTTCCAGGACTGTCCTCGTCTATCCCGGACCCGCACAAACTCCTCATCCTGCTGATACCCCAACACTGAGCCGCTGCTTCCATATGTGCCCCTATTACTGCATCTGCAGTGTGGTACAATAACTGTGCTCCTCTTACCGCCCCACATATTAATGCCGCCACTATGCTCCTTAATGGTAATAATGCCTCCTTTGTGCCCGCCACATGGCAATATTTCCCCCCTATTGTCCACATTTTGCCCCTAGAAAGTATTTATGTCTCCAGTGTGCCTGTAATGATCACAATACCCTGAGTGCTCCTATAATAATAATGCTTCTTAAGTGTTCACTTAACATTTAACAATATCTCCTGAGTCTCTCAAGCACAGCTCCTATATACACAGTATTTTGCCCCTACACCTCCCCTACACACCATCTGATGGGACGACAGCTCCCCTACACACCGTCTGATGAGACCACAGTTCCCCTTCACACCGCATGATTTGACTACAACTCCCCTACATGCTGACTGATGGGAAGACAGCTCCTCTACACACTGTGTGATGGGACCACAGCTCCCCTACACACTGTATGATGGGACCACAGCTCCCTTACATGCAGTATGATGGGACCACAGATCCACTATACACAGTATGATGGGACCACAGAACCACTATATGCAGTATGATGGGACCTCAGCTCTGCTATACACAGTATAATGTCCCCACAGCTCTGCTATACACAGCATGATGGGCCCACTGCTCCCCTATACACTGTATGAAGGACCCACAGCTCCCCTATACATAGTATGATGAGCCCATAACACCCCTACATCTATACAGTGTATGACAGTATGATGGGCCCCTAGGAGACTGATGCCGGACCTCTCAGATTACAGGGGTGATCCATAACCGAATTTGTTTTTCATATTTAGTGTATAACTAAATTAAAAATTCCCTCCCTGACAGCATAACACCCACCAGCAGCACAAAGTATGTATACAGTGAACACACAGTACAAACCAGCACAGTGTAGTTACCCCCTCCCCCACACACACATCACTTCATTACATACATGTTATCAGGCCCCCCACACTGCACAGTGTAATAGCCCTCCTCCCCCACACACATCACCATGTTAGATACATGTTATCCGGCCCTTATAATATATAGCCTCCCCACTGCACAGTAAAGAACACTCTGCCTCCACAGTAACTTACTTCCCTCCCTCTCTGTACACAAACTTAGATGCTATCTGCATCTTACCATCAGCCCAGAGCTCCTTGTGCAGCAGAGTGAGAGTGAGGCGGAGCCGGCACTGAGCCCTGAACAGGTCCCGGAGTAACAGCCAGGATTCCTCTGCAGGCAGGTGCGTAGTGTGATAGGACCTGGCAATGTACACTGTGCTCCTGGGGCACGTCCTGTACATTGTGAAGTAACCAAGCTGCTATATTTAAGGGTGCAGTGTCACTTATATAATTATCAGCACCGTAGCCGGGTGGGTCCCCTCTGAGCACGGGGCCCGGAGTGACCTCTGCCCCCACCCCCCCGCTAGCTACGCTACAGAGATATATATATATGTAGTGTATATATATATTTTTTTATATATATATATATATATATATATGTATATATATATATTTATGGATGAAATATTTCTTAATCATGATTACTGCTCTCAGTAGCATTGAGTGCAGATCTATTTACTGCAATTACATATTGAAAAAACTTGTGGATTGATCTATTCCATTGCTCAAGCTAATGATCGCTTGATAGTTTTCAACCACTGAAGAATGTCTTATACTGTCAGAGAGCATCATCGGCATAATATCGTTCTATAATAACCATGACCTTTGAGACTTCTACATTATTGGGTTCCAGTAATTAACAAAATATCAAGAGGATCTTTCAGCTCTCCTGGTGTGTGCACTAGTAAATTCTTGGTTACCCAAAATATAACAATATGGACCATCTTTTTTTGGATTTTGATGTTGCTCCATTCCACAGTTATAGCTCAGTCAGTGGTATATCCTCACACGGTATCATATTTCCAATCAGTGCTGACATTGTTGACCCCGATTGACACACCGAGAGCAATACCGCAGAAGAAATGCTACCACAGGCCGCCTGTATCCATTATTTCAGGTGCCCCACATGCTGGATCCTGGATCTGCGGAATTGCTCTCGGTGTGTCAAGAGTGGGAGAAGATAATCGGTTTGACAATTCAACACAATGGCCAGCATTTTGAGCACATCCTTTAGTGGGTTACTGTCGTTGTTCCATGTTACAAATGTGTCAATAATTCGATAATGAATAAAGCTACATTAAAAATGAGCACACCATTGTTTTTCTTCTGAAATTCTCTTTGTGTTTGATGTGTCACATGACTCCCTTAACATTGAAAAATCAAAGTTGAATTCAAAATGGCGGCTTTGCAGATGGCCACAATGGGCGTCACCTGGCCTCAAATGTTTGGCCCCTCCCATGTACTATATACCACAAATGGTAAGGTGATATCAGCAACAACTTCCATTTTATCAGGATGTTTCCATACTTATGGCCCACCCTGTATATATGTTGAACCAAGCCTTTCTAAACATGAATGAAACACTTCTGTCTAAACGCTAAATGTACTTTATTAATTAACAAAAGGAAAATCTAGATGATGAAGAAAGATTTGATTTATGGTAGATGATAATTTAGTGTTATGTGACAAGAGCAGTTTCTTCCGCATGCTAGCTGTTTCTCCTATGTGGCATGTGGTAGAAGAAGGTGCTCTGGTCAGATGAGAGCAGAGGAGAACTTTGGGTTAAATGCAAAATGTTCTGTTTGGTGGAAAACTAACACAACACATCATCCTGAAAACACCATCTCCACCGTCAAACATGGTGGTGGCAGCATCATGCAGTGGGGATGCTTTTCTTCAGTAAGGACAGGTAAGCTGGTCAGCATTGATGGAAAGATGGATGGAGCTAAATACAGGGCAATCCTGGAGGAAAACTTGCTATAAGCTGCAAAAAAACCTTGAAACTGAGGCATAGGTTCACCTTCAAGTAGGACAATGACCCTAAACATTTTGCCAGTGCTACAATGAAACAGTTTAGATCAAATTCCTAATCCAGACCTAAATTCCACTTTGAATTGTGGCAAGACTTTAAAATTGCTGTTCAAAGATGCTCTCTGTCCAATCTCACTGTGATAGAGCTATTTTGCAAAGATAAATAGGCAAAACATTTCAGCTTCCAGATGTGAAAATCAGGTAGAGACATATCCCAAAAGGGTGCTTTACACGCTGCGACATCGCTAACAATATATCGTCGGGATCACGTCATTAGTGACGTATATCTGGCACCGTTAGCAACATTGCAGCGTTTGACACCAATGAGCGACGATCAATGACCACAAAAACGTGAAAAATCGTTGCTCGTTTACGCGTTGTTCATTTCCTTAATATCGTTGCTGCTACGGGTATGATGTTGTTCGTCGTTCCTGCGGCAGCACACATCGCTATGTGTGACACCGCAGGAACGACGAACATCTCCTTACCTGCGTCCACCGGCAATAAGGAAGGAAGGATGTGGGCGGCATGTTCCGGACGCTCATCTCTGCCCCTCCTCTGCTATTGGACAGCTGCCGTGTGACTTTGCTGTGACGCCGCACAAACCTCCCCCTAAGAATGGAGGCGGATCGCCGGCCAGAGCGACTTCGCAGGGAAGATAAGTCCATGTGACGGGTATTAGCGATGTTGTGCGCCACGAGCAGCAATTTGCCCGTGTCGCACAACCGACGGGGGCGGGTACGCTCGCTAGCAATATCAGTACCAATATCGCAGTGTGTAAAGTACCCTAAAGACTTGCATCAGTAATTCCACTGAAAGGTGTAACTACAAAGTATTCACCCAGGAGGGGCTGAATACAAATGAACTTTAAAATTTTGAGATTGATATTTTTGAAATAATTATTATAATTATTTTCATTTCATTTCCATTTCATTTCACAAATCACATAAAATTCTAAGCTTGTGGGTGTAATGTGAAAAATGATGGAAAAGTTCATGAGGCAGGAAGAGATAGATGGATGGATAGAATAGATAGATAGATAGATAGAAAGATAGATGGATGGATGGATGGATGGATAGATAGATAGATAGATAGATAGACAGATAGATAGATAGATAGATAGATAGATAGATAGATAGATAGATAGATAGATGATAGATAGATAGGATAATAATAGATAGATAGATAGATGGATGGATGGATGGATGGATGGATGGATGGATGGATAAATAGATAGGATAATAATAGATAGATAGAACATCACATAGCTTTTTTTATAGGTGAAATACGATTATTTTTCTATGAAATAAACAATTTTCTTTACCACGCATACATTTATTTTTTATATGTAGACAGAAGGAACCATCATCTTCCTTCAGTAGACAACATATGGTGTGTTTGTGTTAGGGTTTTTTCCTTCATACTGCACATGATATCATTTGTGCTCATTGGTAGTGATGTCTGAATCACATTTGTGCATTCTGTTTAAACTTCTTCTGCACTTAGTTACGCTTCGATTACTTTGTGCTTATTCTACAATAACAACCCACTCCACTTTATGCCTGCCTCAGTAAATGTGGAATGAACCATTGATAAGAGTCAACTGATTTCACAAAATCTGTCTCCATTCCTCTCATTCAATTACACTCATCAGTTATTTGCAGGTGATGAGTGTATATACGACTTCTGAAACCTACTGCTTGTACACTAAAACTACATGAGGAAATTTTACATGATAATGTTCATATTATACTTGTGGGTCATAATATTGAATTTCTGACTAAATTATACCAAGCAATAAATATTTAATATTTGTACTCAACTTTAAATAGATTTATGATAGTCAATAAACTATTTGCATAGACATTGTATAGTAAATTTTAGCTACTTTCTTTTTTTACAGCTTTTTCGGTATTATTTTACCACTTTTCTTATTTGTTAATTTTCTACACTAAAATTAAGCTTAAAAATGTTTCAGATTGCTAAAAACAAACAACAAACAAACAATCATACCAATTGTACTCTACCTATTTACCTAATAGATTTTTTTTGCCTCTATTAGTTAATTTAGGTTACTTACAATTTTTTATTGCATTTTTTGTTAGTGTTTTTTTACATAAGTTTTTATCACTTTTTGAAACTGTATTTTTTATATTTTTTAATCTGTCATGTTTGAAACAAAGTTGTTTTATTTATGGGACTCCCTTAAATTTTGCTTTGACAATATTTTACTCATACAATCATGTACAGATTACTTTTCACAGTGGAAACCCACTATATATACATATATGATTTTACTTCTGGATATTTTGCATGTATGGACCACAGGTAAGTTTACGCAGACGTCTGCTGCTGCTAATCGGTAAGATCAGTTGTTCTCCAGTCCTGTTGTGACCGCGCGCGCTCCCGCGGTCACAACAAGATCTGAAGAAGCGAGGGTGCATTCACCGTCCTCTCAGGCACAAGACTAGGTAATGCGGGCTTCAGAAACATGGCACTGGAGATAAGCGCTATCTGCATGCGCCAACTCCGACGCCATGTTATTGAATAGAAAAATTTGCATAGAGCCAGAGAGAGGGAGGAACAGGCGGTGGCGGGGTGAAGGGGGTAATCATGTGCATAACCCACCCGGATATTATCAGCAGGGGTGCAACTGTCAGTCAAAAAGATGATGAATTTTTAAACTTCACAAACTTGGATATCAAAGCCTAGACATCCGAGCTGCCCACTAATGGTATGTACAGCCTGTGCCTGATAGTGCCAGTACTGCCCTGGCTTTACCTTATATACCAAAATCCTGATGTTTAGTTCCCTGTAAGCAGGAGCGACGCTGCGCTGTGATGAGTGGTAAAATTCTGCCCACAGCCCAGTCACACAGGAAGAGTTTGGCCCACCTTAGTTGATGTGACATCACTGGAAATTAGAAGTCACTGAACCTGGGGATCATGCAAACGGGGTGAGAGGACCGCAATAGCGCCACTCACAATCACTATTGGCAACACAAGGTATTTGAGAGAATCCTTGTTTCTCAATATAATATCAATGTGGCCAGTAAAGAAAACAGGTGAACCACTTCTTTAACCTTAGGTGATATGATATCATATTATCATATTTTTCAAAACATGAATTTCTCAAAATACTACATATTAATTCACAAGTCAATTCCTCTAGCATGTAAAAGACACAATTAATAAATGTTAACAGGTATTTACTGTATTTACTCAACAGCATTCATTAACAGGTATTATGTGGTTCTTTGTTGTTTGACTATGGAAGGTAGAAAGTCGCTGTATGCTACTCCAGTGGAAACTGAAATTAAATATAGATATGATTTTTTTTTCTGACAATTCTGTTTATTTTTATGTCTATCTATTAATGCATGGAAGCAAAACACTATTTTACATTGCAGGATTCTTTTATTACTAAATGGTATGAAATCTTAATCTGACTGTCGACTATGAATAGGGCTTTCTGTATTTTTTTTTTATTTGGCTAAAAATGTTGAAATAATAAAGAGACTATAAACCATTCATATAAGATTGAAATGCAAAACTCACCTAGGCTAGTTGGAAAATACTATCTATATTATCACAGGAAAAAATGGACTCCTGGAATGTTTATGAAATGAAGTTCTGTACTGATCCTGTACATTGTAGAATTAATACAGACTCAAAATTACAGGTATATTTATTAACGACCGGTTCACATGCCACATATATTAGATGAGTGCTATCCTATTTTGTTATTGGTTAGCACTCAGAGCAATGATATGTAAAAGGCATTGCTGATTACCTTTTTTTTCCTCCTATCTATTTAGCACAAGAGATGAGCAAATCTGAGTTTCAATCTTCGAGGTTCAGTTTCGGAAACCGACTTTCAAAAAACAAAGTTCGGGTTCGAAGTTCAAGTGAGTTCCAAATGCAAACCACTCAAGTGAGCAGCACTGTGCTTGGGTATGAGTGGTGCTCAGCCATGTGCAAGCCACTTGCAGTCTTTGAATGGCTCATATTTGTGGTATAATCAGCATGATCAGATGCAGTGCGCACGCACAAACAAAAAAAAAAGAAAAACCCCTCCCACCCTCCGCCGGAAGTGTTCTGTTTACGGCAGGCAGCATTTGAGTGGAGCCACAAAATGCCTAATTACTGACTTCCATTGAGGTTCGGATCAAGTTGGGTATCAAAAAACAAACTTTTTTAAGGTTTGAATGTACCTGGTGAACCAAACCTCCAAAAGGCTCACTTATCTGTATTTGTCACAAGATAAAAAAATGCAGCATGCTGCGATTTGTCATGCAAATTGGATGCCACTCTCCTATTTAAGGCTGTGGGTGGGTGGAAAACATTGGCCTGCACTCAGATGGCATCGTAATGCTGTTTAATTTTAGTGGACTCACAAAATGGAGAAGATTGAGAAATTTTGTTTTTCATCTTTCCCTCACAGTGATTTCCGATTCACTCTTCCAAAAGCATATAATCACAATGTGCTGACACTCTGATCAAACTATAAGTGTAAGTAACATAACCAACCCGATTATATCGGATGAAAAATATCTATGGTCATGTAATCCTAGCGTAAATGCTGCTTCTTATGATATGTGAAAGATTTAAATGTACATGGATATCCAAGATTATGATATAGTACATCCAAGATAGTCTTAAAGTCTTATCTAAAAAAAAATCTAAAGGAACAACCAGCACTGTTACAAGCAACCCATTTCTGGCCCTCACATCCCTTATGTTTAGGCAGACTAAGGACCATGAAGGCCAGAAATCCTTTGCCTTTGACGCAAAGTTTTTATGTGAAACTTTGTACTTACAGTATGTGCGAGCCAGCCTTATTTTTCAGGATTTACTAAACTGTTGTGAATACTGTCTGGTGGAGCTCCGTTCTTGGACTCCCTCCTGTGGTCGTTGATGTTAGTGGGTTGGTTCTGTTCCTCAGTTCTACACACCTGGTTGGCAGCTCAAACCTTGATTTTGGATATAGGCGTGTGCTGGCTGTTTGTCTTTACCAGTTATCTGAAATTCCTGATACTATAGGAATCTGT
This sequence comes from Anomaloglossus baeobatrachus, assembly GCF_048569485.1. NCBI lineage: Eukaryota > Metazoa > Chordata > Amphibia > Anura > Aromobatidae > Anomaloglossus > Anomaloglossus baeobatrachus. The sequence continues at coordinate 156,003,951 of NC_134354.1, read as the reverse complement.
CTCTTGTCCTCCTGGCTTCCCCTATATCAAGCTAAGCTAAGTTCTTGGTTTTGCTTCAGACTTTTGTGTGTTATTTGCTTAATGCTTCTGTGAATTATCTCTGAAGGTTTTTTGTATGGTATCCTGTTTTGTTTGTGCCTTCAGATAAGGAAGATTTATCTTCCTAGTCAGTCTATGCTATTTATCTTAGCGAGGGTTAGTCGGCAGGGTAATTTTTAGGGTTTTTTTCCTACAGTTTCACCAGAGTCTTGTACGGATTGTGAATGTGCGAGTATTAGATTACTCTTCCTTTTTGCACATTCCGTGTAGGAATTTTGATAGGGTTTTTCATGCCGACCGCAAGAGTTTCCTATCCTGTCTTTTGTATTGAGTATAGTGTGGCCTATCTTTGCTCCATCTTGCTCTTTCTGTGTATGTCTTTTCATCTTTACTCAAAGTCTGTACATGTGGGAGGCTGCCTATTCTATTTGGGGAAATCTGCTCTGAGACAAGATAGTTTCTTCCACTTTCTGCCTTGTAGGTTATGTACTCCTCCGGCTGGGTTTGAGGCATCTAAGTTGTTAGGCATGCTGCCCTGCTAATTCTAGTGTGGTGTTAAGTTCAGGGCTTGCGGTCGGCCCTTTATTACCTACAATTGCGGTAGACATTTTATTACCCACGACTGGTGAATTGTGTTCATGGTAGTCATTAAACATCGGATCATAACACTAAACCTTACCCTTTATGAATTGTAATAGAGCTTGTTTTTCTTTTGGAATTTTTGATTTTCCACAGCAGTTCTAACCGTGGACAGGTGAGCTGAAATTGTTTCCTTCGTAATGACTTATGCCTGCTTTACACGCTTCAATAAATCTTTCAATCCGTCGTCGGGGTTAAGTTGTAAGTGACGCACATCCTGCATCGTTCGTGACGTATTTGCGTGTGACACCTACGTGCAATCAACATTGAACAAAAATACGGTGATCGCATACACGTCGTTTATTCCTCATACATTGGACATTTTGTTGTATGAACCTAGTGAATTGTAACGTGTGACATCCCTCATACGATTTTGGTGTCTGAGGCTATGTGCGCAGGTGTGCGCTCTGCACCGCAGCTTAAAAAAAGTCTGCTTCAGAGCGCAGCTGAAAAGCTGCGTTCTGAAGCGCCTCACAATGTCTGTCATTCACTAATCTCTGTCAGTCGGTCACTATCTCTGTCCCTCACTCTCTGTCCATGTCAGTCTATCCCCCTCTTTCGTATATACTCACCGATCCCCGATCCCTGGCGCTGCACGGCGTTCACACTGCTCCGGCGGCTTTTACTGTTTTGAAAAAGCCGGCCGCCCATTAAACAATCTCGTATTCCCTGCTTTCCCCGCCCACCGGCGCCTATGATTGGTTACAGTGAGACACGCCCCCACGCTGAGTGACAGGTGTCACACTGCACCCAATCACAGCAGCCGGTGGGCGTGTCTATACTGTGTAGTGAAATAAATAATTAAAAAAAACGGCGTGCGGTCCCCCCCAATTTTAAAACCAGCCAGATAAAGCCATACGGCTGAAGGCTGGTATTCTCAGGATGGGGAGCTCCACGTTATGGGGAGCCCACCAGCCTAACAATATCAGCCAGCAGCCGCCCAGAATTGCCGCATACATTAGATGCGACAGTTCTGGGACTGTACCCGGCTCTTCCCGATTTGCCCTGGTATGTTGGCAAATCGGGGTAATAAGGAGTTATTGGCAGCCCATAGCTGCCAATAAGTCCTAGATTAATCATGTCAGGCGTCTCCCCGAGATAACTTCCATGATTAATCTGTAAATTACAGTAAATAAACACACACACACCCAAAAAAATCATTTATTAGAAATAAAAAACACAAACATATACCCTGGTTAACCACTTTAATCAGCCCCAAAAAGCCCTCCATGTCTGGCATAATCCAGGATGCTCCAGCGTCACTTCCAGCGCTGCTGCATGAAGGTGACCGGAGCTGCAGCAGACACAGCCGCTCCGGTCACCTCCACGCAGCTAATGAAGACAGCCGTGCGATCAGCTGAGCTGTCAGTGAGGTTACCCGCTGTCACTGGATCCAGCGGTGGCCGCGGGTAACCTCAGTGACAGCTCAGCTGATCGCGCTACTCACCTCAGTTGCTGCGTGGAGGTGAGAGGAGCGGCGGTGAGTAGCGCGATCAGCTGAGCTGTCACTGAGGTTACCCGCGGCCACCGCTGGATCCAGTGACAGCGGGTAACCTCAGTGACAGCTCAGCCGATCGTGTGGCTGTCTTCAGTTGCTGTGTGGAGGTGACCGGAGCAGCGGTGTATTCTGCAGCTCCGGTCACCTCCATGCAGCAGCGCTGGAAGCGACGCAGGAGCATCCTGGATTACGCCGGACATGGAGGGCTTTTTGGGGCTGATTAAAGTGGTGAACCAGGGTATATGTTTGTGTTTTTTATTTCTAATAAAGGATTTTTTTCGGGTGTGTGTGTTTATTTACTGTAATTTACAGATTAATCATGGAAGGTGTCTCATAGACGCCTGACATGATTAATCTAGGATTTAGTGGCAGCTATGGGCTGCCATTAACTCCTTATTACCCCGATTTGCCAACGCACCAGGGCAAATCGGGAAGAGCCGGGTACAGTCCCAGAACTGTCGCATCTAATGTATGCGGCAATTCTGGGCGGCTGTTGGCTGATATTGTTAGGCTGGGGGGCTCCCCATAACATGGAGCTCCCCATCCTGAGAATACCAGCCTTCAGCCGTATGGCTTTATCTGGCTGGTTTTAAAATTGGGGGGGACCGCACGCCGTTTGTTTTAATTATTTAATTATTTATTTCACTACACAGTATAGACACGCCCACCGGCTGCTGTGATTGGGTGCAGTGTGACACCTGTCACTCAGCGTGGGGGCGTGTCTCACTGTAACCAATCATAGGCGCCGGTGGGCAGGGAAAGCAGGGAATACGAGATTGTTTAATGGGCGGCCGGCTTTTTCAAAACAGTAAAAGCCGCCGGAGCAGTGTGAATGCCGTGCAGCGCCGGGGATCGGGGATCGGTGAGTATGAGAGAGGGCTGCTCAATTCAGTTACTCAGGAGTTTAGCGGTCACCGGTGAGCCCTTCACAGGTGACCGCTAATCAGGACGCGGCACAGACAGAGCCGCAGCATCACAATGAAGTCGGGTGAGGTTCACCCGAGTTCATTCTGACAGTGCGGCTCTTTCTGTGTCTGCTGTCATCTGCCATTCAGCCCTGCTACATGGCTGTCTGTGGCTGCTGTCAGCGGCCATGTAGCAGAGCTGAATGGCAGATGACATAGTAGAAATGCATCCCTACACATTACACACGCTAGGCAAGTCAATAAATAAAAAAAAAAAAAGGGGTGCCCAATGCATACGTCACAGAACACATGATCTAAAGGATCGCACACAAAATTGATCAATTTAACATAGACTACTAACGCACGTGTGACAGCAAATGAACGACCTACGTGCAATCTCATTCAATCGCATATGCGACCTGGGCGTGTCACATCGCATACGAGATCGCACACTTAATTGTAAGGTGTAAAGCTGGCTTAAGCTCTTTGTATCTTATGTGCCAGAGGGATATTTTGGATAGGTTAAAATACTATCTGTGAAATTAATCATAAGAGAATATTTTTCAAAAAGTTTATACTGCAGCTGTCAGTCAATGCTGGGGTATGGTTATATCTGCCACTCATTATATACTGAGCAGTAATTGAAGCTACGTTTTCTGTGCCCCTATGGCTCGAAGCCGAAGGCTGCTGGAAGGAGTAGAGTTCATCGTGCTTTCAGTTTTACAGACGCATAGCTATAGAATGCTATTAACCTGCATATTTACCCTATATCTGCAGGTGATACTGTTTCTTTTACATAACAGGTTCTCTTTAACTTTTTACTCCTCTATAGAAACTTTTGTCAAATTTATCAAAGCATCACACAAAGTTTGGTGCTTCTTTAGATGTAAACATTTTGCCTAGAACTGATCTTTACTTTTTACACAACCTCCATACTGGAATAAATTTGTGTGGCAATTTACAAATAGTTTAATATCATAAATATGGCTAAAACTGTGAAAATGCTATGAACCAGCCTTTTTGATGATCTTTAAAAAAATTGAAAACCTTGGAACAATAAATAGTGCAAGATGTATATAAATGTATCTAAACAATAAAAATCACACAAAATGCACCCCCTCAAAATAAAAATTAATATATATATATATATATATATATATATATATATATATATACATATACACTGTGTGCAGAATTATTAGGCAAATGAGTATTTTGATCACATGATAATTTTTATACATGTTGTCCTACTCCAAGCAGTATAGGTTTGAGAGCCAACTACCAATTAAGTAAATGAGGTGATGTGCATCTCTGCAATTGGGAGGGGTGTGGTGTAATGACATCAACACCCTATATAAGGTGTGCTTAATTATTAGGCAACTTCCTTTCCTTTGGCAAAATGGGTCAGAAAAGAAATTTGACGGGCTCTGAAAAGTCCAAAATTGTGAGATGTCTTGCAGAGGGATGCAGCAGTCTTGAAATTGCCAAACTTTTGAAGCATGATCACCAAACAATCAAGCGTTTCATGGCAAATAGCCAACAGGGTCGCAAGAAGCGTGTTGGGCAAAAAAGGCACAAAATAACTGCCCATGAATTGAGTAAAATCAAGCGTGAAGCTGCCAAGATGCCATTTGCCACCAGTTTGGCCATATTTCAGAGCTGCAATATTACTGGAGTATCAAAAAGCACAAGGTGTGCCATACCAGGGTAAGGAAAGCAGAAAAACGACCACCTTTGAACAAGAAACATAAGGTAAAACATCGACTGGGCCAAGAAATATCTTAAGACTGATTTTCCAAAGGTTTTATGAACTGATGAAATGAGAGTGACTCTTGATGTGCCAGATGGATGGGCCAGAGGCTGGATCAGTAATGGGCTGAGAGCTCCACTGCAACTCAGACGCCAGCAAGGTAGAGGTGGGGGACTGGTATGGGCTGGTATCATCAAAGATGAACTTGTGGGACCTTTTCGTGTTGAAGATGTAGTAAAGCTCAACTCCCAGACCTACTGCCAGTTTCTGGAAGACAACTTCTTCAAGCAGTGGTACAGGAAGAAGTCGGTATCCTTCAAGAAAAACATGATTTTCATGCAGGACAAATGCTCCATCACATGAATACAATTACTCCACAGTGTAGCCGGCCAGTATAGGTCTAAAAGATGAAAAAAGAATGACATGGCCCCCTTGTTCACCTGATCTGAACCCCATTGAGAACCTGTGGTCCCTCATAAAATGTAAGATCTGCAGGGAGGAAAAACAGTACACCTCTGGGAACAGGGGAAAAGTGTCTGGGAGGCTGTGGTGGCTGCTGCACTCAATGTTGATCGTAAACAGTTCAAGCAACTGACAGAATCTATGGATCGTAGGCTGTTGAGTGTCATCATAAAGAAAGGTGGCTATATTGGTCACTAATTTTTTGGGGTTTTGTTTTTGCATTTCAGAAATGTTTATTTCTAAATTTTGTGCAGTTATATTGGTTTACCTGGGGAAAATAAACAAGTGAGATGGAAATATATATATTTGGTTTTTATTGAGTTGCCTAATAATTTTGCACAGTAATAGTTACCTGCACAACAGATATCCTCCTAGGATAGCCAAACCTTAAAAAACCCCACTCCAACTTCAAAAAAGATTAAGCTTTGATATTTATGAGTCTTTTGAGTTAATTGAGAACATAGTTGCTGATCAATAATTAAAAAAATCCTCTAAAATACAACTTTCCTAATAATTCTGAACACAGTATGTATATATATATATATATATATATATATATATATATATATATATATATATATATATATATATGTACATACTATAACTTGAAACAAGTATGAATTAGGACTTTAGGATGCAATCATGTAAGATATATATATATATATATATATACATTTATGTATATATATATACAGTACAGACCAAAAGTTTGGACACACCTTCTCATCTCTAGAACAACCATTAAGAGGAGACTTTGTGCAGCAGGCCTTCATGATAAAATAGCTGCTAGGAAACCACTGCTAAGGACAGGCAACAAGCAGAGGAGACTTGCTTGGGCTAAAGAACACAAGGAACGGACATTAGACCCGTGGAAACCTGTGCTTTGGTCTGATAAGTCCAAATTTGAGATCTTTGGATCCAACCACCGTGTCTTTGTAGAAAAGGTGAACGGATGGACTCTACATGCCAGGTTCCCACCGTGAAGCATGGTGGAGGAGGTGTGATGGTGTGGGAGTGCTTTGCTGGTGACACTTTTGGGAATTTATTCAAAATTGAAGGCATACTAAACCAGTATGCCTACCACAGCATCTTGCAGCGGCATGCTATTCCATCCGGTTTGCGTTTAGTTGGACCATCATTTATTTGTTAACAGGATAATGACCCCAAACACACCTCCAGGCTGTGTAAGGGCAATTTGACTAAGAAGGAGAGTGATGGGATGCTATGCCAGATGACCTGGCCTCCACAGTCACCAGACCTGAACCCAATCGAGATGGTTTGGGGTGAGCTGGACCGCAGAGTGAAGGCAAAAGGGCTAACAAGTGCTAAGCATCTCTGGGAACTCCTTCAAGACTGTTGGAAAAGCATTTCCAGTGACTACCTCTTGAAGCTCATCAAGAGAATGCCAAGAGTGTGCAAAGCAGTAATCAAAGCAAAAGGGGGCTACTTTGAAGAACCTAGGATATAAGACATAGTTTCAGTTGTTCCACACTTTTTTAAGTATTTCATTCCACATATTTTCATTCATAGTTTTGATGCCTTCAATGTGAAGCTACAATTTTTAGAGTCATGAAAATAAAGAAAAGTCTTTGAATGAGAAGGTGTGTCCAAACTTTTGGTGTGTACTGTATATATATAGTGTGATAGTGTGTGCGCATATATATGTATACATATATGCACATATATATATATATACACAGTATATAATATATGTATATATATATATATGTATATATATATATATATATGTATATATACAGTGCCTACAAGTAGTATTCAACCCCCTGCAGATTTAGCAGGTTTACACATTCGGAATTAACTTGGCATTGTGACATTTGGACTGCAGATCAGCCTGGAAGTGTGAAATGCACTGCAGCAAAAAAGAATGTTATTTCTTTTTTTATTTTTTTTTAAATTGTAAAAAGTTTATTCAGAGGGTCATTTATTATTCAACCCCTCAATCCACAAGAATTCTGTTTGGTTCCCCTAAAGTATTAAGAAGTATTTCAGGCCCAAAGAACAATGAGCTTCACATGTTTGGTTTAATTATCTCTTTTTCCAGCCTTTTCTGACTAATTAAGACCCTCCCCAAACTTGTGAACAGCACTCATACTTGGTCAACATGGGAAAGACAAAGAAGCATTCCAAGGCCATCAGAGACAAGATCGTGGAGGGTCACAAGGCTGGAAAGTGGTACAAAACCCTTTCCAAGGAGTTGGGCCTACCTGTCTCCACTGTTGGGAGCATCATCTGGAAGTGGAAGGCTTATGGAACTACTGTTAGCCTTCCACGGCCTGGACAGCCTTTGAAAGTTTCCAACCGTGCCGAGGCCAGGCTTGTCCGAAGAGTCAAGGATAACCCAAGGACAACAAGGAAGGAGCTCCGGGAACATCTCATGGCAGTGGGGACATTGGTTTCAGTCAATACCATAAGTAACGTACTCCACCGCAATGGTCTCCGTTCCAGACGAGCCCGTAAGGTACCTTTACTTTCAAAGCGTCATGTCAAGGCTCATCTACAGTTTGCTCATGATCACTTGGAGTACTCTGAGACAAACTGGTTCAAGGTTCTCTGGTCTGATGAGACTAAGATCGAGATCTTTGGTGCCAACAACACACGTGACGTTTGGAGACTGGATGGCACTGCATACAACCCCAAGAATACCATCCCTACAGTCAAGCATGGTGGTGGCAGCATCATGCTGTGGGGCTGTTTCTCAGCCAAGGGGCCTGGCCATCTAGTCCACATCCATGGGAAGCTGGATAGCACGGCCTACCTGGAGATTTTGGCCAAGAACCTCCGCTCCTCCATCAAGGATCTTAAGATGGGTCATCAGTTCATCTTCCAACAAGACAACGACCCAAAGAACACAGCCAATAAAACCAAGGCCTGGTTTAAGAGGGAAAAAATCAAGGTGTTGCAGTGGCCTAGTCAGTCTCCTGACCTTAACCCAATTGAACACTTGTGGAAGGAGCTCAAGATTAAAGTCCACATGAGACACCCAAAGAACCTAGATAACTTGGAGAAGATGTGCATGGAGGAGTGGGCCAAGATAACTCCAGAGACCTGTGCCGGCCTGATCAGGTCTTATAAAAGACGATTATTAGCTGTAATTGCAAACAAGGGTTATTCCACAAAATATTAAACCTAGGGGTTGAATAATAATTGACCCACACTTTTATGTTGAAAATTTATTAAAATTTAACTGAGCAACATAACTTGTTGGTTTGTAAGATTTATGCTTCTGTTAATAAATCCTGCTCTTGTTTGAAGTTTGCAGGCTCTAACTTATTTGCATCTTATCAAACCTGCTAAATCTGCAGGGGGTTGAATACTACTTGTAGGCACTGTATATAGTATATTATATGTAAATGTATATCTTAATCTCCTAGCATCAATAAAATCCTGATTTTGGTACATTGACATAATAAAGGAGAGGTGAGTTATTGAGGTCATGATGAAGTAAACAATTTAATTTCCACCATATTGAAAGTGCTTTTAAAAATGTTCCAGGGTCTAAGGTTCACCCATCTCTATACAATATAAATGCATTTCTTGCCATGAATATGCAGTCATTTACAATGGGAGTTTTTACATGCAGGAAACATCCACAGGATATTGGCAGGTGGTTTGATCTGCTTTAATCTCCTTTGAGCAAAATGTAAACAAAGGATAATCAAATGTTCAGACACATTATCAGCTTCTGTACATGACAAAGCTTTTTACATGTTTAGATCTCAGTTAATCAAAATAAAAATAAAATAAAAAAGATGTGAGACAGTCGGAAAGATTGGCTAATAGATTGGTAATAATGGACACACTGTGCTGAGATGACTATTATAATGTGTTTTCACAGAATATTTATTTTCTTAAATCATGAGGTCATCTGGCTATTGTAAGCCTGTACTATAATTGATATGATCCTTAAAAGTTCTCAAAAAGACACAATAAATCTTTTGTATGTGAGATATTATAGGCTCTATTTAAGTCTACATTCATAAAGACAAATTCCAGTCAATATGATCTCAAACAATTAGTCATAATTACATCTGAGGACAGACGTTACATTGATGAAATCCTAAACCCTCAAATCTGTGCATTACCCAGAAACTTTAGAGAATGGGGTCTGATATACACATTGCCACATGTATATATTTACATATAAAACTGTGGTGGGCTTCACATATGCTTCATGTCTTAATACATAAGCCTTATAAAACTTGATGGAGGAACTGATCCCTCTATTTGTGATAGGATTATTCCCACCAGTGACCAGAGTCCAACATTAGGTGTAGGTATGGGATCTGACACCGGACCTGTGGCTGGAAATATATGTAAAAAAAAGTGTTACAGTAGGTGATCAATTTTTACAGCAGTTTTTCCATTAATTCTGATTTGTTGCATTTCATCAGGCTCACAGGACTGATGACATTTTCCTTTATTTTTGTCTCTATGGTACTATAAAAATACACATCAGTATGGCTGTAATCTTGATATTAAAAAGATAGGAAAATGAGAATTAAAAAGTCCAGCTAAAGAATGAGGTTGGTTATAAACCTACTGTAATTGTATTCAGTCTCCACCTACTATAAGATTGTCAGTAAGACTAAATGGGTGGAGATACATTTTCAAAAATGACTATGCAGTCATTACAACAGATTTAGAAACAAATATACCAACATCATCAGGCAAATTTTTACTTTGAACTATGGTGAAAGATTTGGTTTAACAAGTGTTATTAGTCACATTAGAAATAATAAGTTCACTGGGTCACTATGACTATCACTGTCATCTATAACATCTGTGCCAGTTTCCGCTTCGGCCCCTAGGTAGCCCACACTGTTGATGCTTGTTATAACAATCCTATTTTATTCCTGGGACTTGTGGCTCTAATTGTTTTGATTTCTGTCTGCTGTGAGCACTGATTGGGGCTGTTCTATATAAATCCCAAAAATCCAGTTCCCACTGCCAGTCAATAGAAATTCTATCTTGGTTTGTGTCTCTGTTCTGAGCTCTTATATTTTGACCCTTTTTTCCGTTTATTGACCTTAGCTTTAGATTTGATTGTTTGCTTGTTTTTTTATTCTGTTCCTGATGGGACCACCTGAATCTTTCCTGCCTTAGTGGTGCTTCTCACATAGCGAGATCGCTAGCGAGATCGCTGCTGAGTCACGGTTTTTGTGACGCACCAGTGACCTCATTACTGATCTCACTGTGTGTGACATTGAGCAGCGATCTGGCCCCTGCTGTGAAATCGCTGCTCGTTACACACAGTGCTGGTTCATTTCTTGGACGTTGCTCTCCCGCTGTGAAGCACACATTGCTGTGTTTGACAGCGAGAGAGCAACGATCTGAATGTGCAGGGAGCAGGGAGCCGGCGTCTTGCAGCCTGCAGTAAGCTGTAACCAAGGTAAATATCGGGTAACCAAGGGAAGCCCTTTGCTTGGTTACCCGATATGTACCTTGGTTACTAGCGTCCACTGCTCTCAGGCTACCAGTGCCAGCTCCCTGCTCCCTGCACACATAGCCGGAGTACACATTGGGTAAATAAGCAAAGCGGTTTGCTTATTAACCCGGTGTGTACTCTGGCTAGGAGTGCAGGGAGCCAGCACTAAGCGTTGTGCGCTGGTAACCAAGGTAAATATCGGGTAACCAAGCAAAGTGCTTTGCTTGGTTACCCGATATTTACCTTAGTTACCAAGCGCAGCGTCGCTTCCACTCGTCACTGCTGGCTGGGGGCTGGTCACTGGTCGCTGGCGAGATCTGCCTGATTGACAGCTCACCAGCGACCATGTAGTGACGCACCAGCGATCTTGACCACGTCAGGTCACTGATGGGATCGCTGGAGCGTCGCTAAAGTGTGACGGTAGCCTTACTCACTATGCTACCTGGTATCTTGCGCCAGCGTACTGCAGGTGATTCTGTGGCCCTGACATAAGGACCTCTGTTTAAGTCCAGATTCTTTTACAGGAGTTACAGGGTGACAGTTATGGCAGATGATGGCTTCTGGAAATGCAGTAGCTTCTGTTAAGCCTGTTGATGGTAGCCATTTTGGAGCTGCTAGGTGATTACTAACTATTCGCGCATGACACCATCATCCTCACTAAGGCTGTGTTCACCCAGGGCTTTTTTTAGTAAGTTTTTGCTGCGTATTTTAGCTGCAGATTTGCCTTGGTTTTATGCAAATCCATGCTAATAAAAAGCTACTTTTTACAGCACCAGCAAAGTCTGAGATTTCTGAAATCTCATGCACACACACAAACACCTGCAGATTTTTTCCTGACTGTTTTGTCAATTACCTGCGTTTTTGCTGCAGATTTCAAAGAATGAGCATGTCAGTTCTTTGCAGTGTTTTTGCAACGATTTTTTCATTGATACAACCCATTTTGTAGAAAAAACACACCAAAAACGCCACTAAAAACGCACCAAAAATGCACCAAAAAACGCAGATGACTCAAAGTCATCAAACTTCCTGCCACAAGATCAGGTTTTGGTCAAGGGAAAAACTTACCAAAAAAGTCCTGTGTGAACATAGCTTTAAGCTTCATGTTAATCAAATTTCAATACATTAACAAAGAAAAGAATAAACTTACACTGTTTGAATTTCACAATAAATTGGGTGTAATGCCTTCATTGAAATATTATTGATATATCCATAACTAATTTACAGAAAAATCAGTGGAAATAGCACCATTGCTTCCTTTTCAATATAATTTTGGGTTTATACAGTTTTGTATACTGCAAAATGTAATGTTTCACGCCACGGAGGTCACATAGTAAATATTGGTTTGTTGAAAATAAGGCTTATTCTACCTACAGTACAAAATTGGATATAACTACACATTACATCCAATTATCAGTAAAAATGACTTTCTGTACATCAAATAGCTATATTGTTGGAAGGCAGCACAAAGACAATAGGCGGAATTTTAGAAGCTGGTGATTTAAATAAAAAGAAATCTCAGGTTGTAATGACTAGCTACATGCTGAATTGTATTCATTGTGTTCCGTTACTTCTCAGCCAGTAATGGAACTGAACAAGAAAATTACAAAATTGCCTTTTCATCTTCACATTTAGTTTGTACAAATTTCTTATTTGCGTTGTAAACAAATTTTCCTCTAGCATGCCATAATAATAAAGACATGACTTCTAACACATTTTGTGTGACAGTAAAACAAAAAGCATTACAATATTCCGCACACAAAAGCAGGTGAGCAAAATTGATGAAAGGTACGAGCGCCTACATACCATGGTGGCAGTTACTGCAACTGTTAGCTTATCCATTTACCCTGTGGGATATGTGATTTTGTGCAGGACTCCCCATGCCGATAACTAACATATTGTTAGTAAGAAAAGATGCAAGATAACTTGCTGTGTCTCCAACAAAATATAGGAATTAAGGAACATAATGTGCATGGCCTCCTTTTCAGGCTTCTTACACGACTTGGTGCCAGGGTTGAGAAAGGGCCGTAATCGGATTTCTATTGGAGAGATGAGTGAATCTTCCAAAATTCCAATTTGAAAGAGTAGTTCAAAAATTGGCAAGAATATTGATATGAATCAAATATATTTGATGTGAATCAAATTACCCCGATTACTATTAAAACATTTTATTACAACCCCAAGACAATAATAATAAATTGGTCAGAAAGACGTTAAAAAAAGAATAAAAAGTAAGACTCACCTACCCCTTACCTGTCCCTGCCACTCCTTGCTTGTCCTTTGCTGCCTACCTAGGTCCTCATCTGTTGTGGTATCAGTCTCCTTATCACTTTGTGATGGAACTTCAGTTGCTGGCCAGGTCACATAGTGTTTTCTGACAGCATGTTGCTCAAAGTTATCATGTTAAAAGGCACATTTAATGACATGAAAAGCTAGGTCTAGGAAGCCAGTGGAGGACCACCAGCGAGGAGCTGCAGCAGCATGGAAAGGTGAGGGTTAGGCGAGTATAATTTTTTTTGTAATGATTTTTAATCTATTTCTGACCTATTTGTTTATTGTGTGCATCAGGATATAGAGCAGCACATCATGACATCAGAAGGTGTGAAGAGGTCTAGTTGGTGCCAGGCTTGCCATCAAAGTCTAGGAGACAAGTACTCAGAGCTGACCCAGTGCTTAGGAAGCCAGCAGAAGACTGGTGGTGAACTTTACAGGCAGGGACAGGTGAAAGGCTAGACAGGTGATGGACTAAGTGAGCATGACTTTTTTTATTTGACTACTTCCATGCCTGTATGAATCCAACAAAATTACTGGCCGCCATTTCAAAGGATTCACAAGAATCAAAGATCCCAAAATGTCCTTCCCTAGAATCCTCAAATTGTGAAAATTCTAAACAAATTTAATTTGTTTGGAATTGATTTACTCATGCAGAATAGGACCTTGTATCTCAGATGTATTGTACAACTTAAAGGACAAGGATTTAGGCGAGATGTTATAATTTTTAAAGGAGTATCAGGTTTTCCCCTTCTAAAATGTTGCCAGAGACACCATGTTTCTAAACAGCTTTCTAAATATCTGTCTATTAAACTTCCTGCCCACTGTACCTCAGAAAATTAATTTTGGACATCTGCTACTTCACATTCTATTGAGGAATAAGCCCTCTGATTGTGATTGTCAATGCATGCTGTTAGCCTTCTTTATAACCACGTTTGCTTTCTTTGCTATGGAGGAAAACCGCCACTCAATCCATATAGACCTGGAATTCTTCTTCTCAACAACTCAATTGCAGGATTATACTATTTCATAAGAAATGATAACTAAAACTTCGTGTTTCCAAAGATTTTTAACAATTTGCCCACCAGGATGAGATACTATATCAACACATTTAAGCTCCATGACACTTACATGGGATTCCTCTAGAAAGTTATTCCTTAATGGTGATGCCACTTGTAAGGGCCCTTTAAAATGTGTTTTGTCCTTCGCTCACTGATCTTGTTGGGAATTAGGTCTGAGACCCCCACAAAATGGGATTTTGATGTATGTGCCGGTGAGGCTATTGACTGTGATGGTGCAGACGTAGTCATCGTGTGCTCTGTTGTGCACAATTTTCTGAATACACCTACTGGAGGTGGACACCCAGATGCAGTATACTACATCTGCATGCCTGTCTCTACTAAGTTTATATGCCTTACATTGTGGCATGACATAGTACATCGTGACTCGGTCTGCACCATTACAGTCAATGGCCTCATTGAAATACGTCTGAGTCCTGTTTTGTGAGGGATCTGGATGTAAGCACCAAAGGATCACTGAACAGAGGAAAAAACAGAGTATAAAAGGGGCCTAAGGATACTCTGATCCATATCTCAATCCATGTAGGGTATCCATGGCGCTTCAAAATTAATATACAATTACAGACTTTTTTATTGTAATGTCACAGACATCTTTGTGTACGAAGATGAAGCAGTTATCTACTTGATAGCTGGTGTTCTATTTGGCGTTGAAAGGTATTTGCTAAGTATTATGTTTCTCAGATTGATCTTTGAATGACTTCTACTGTATACTTCACAAAAAGCAGTAGGAGTGCTATAGTCGTTATATTGACAGCTACATCATTCACGTAATGGGACACACAAATTTATATGACTTTTCTGTCTTCCAGGCCTTAGTTACCAAGTTTTTTTATATATCGCTCTACATTTTCTGAAACTCTTTATTAAGTTTAACAATCATATAAATCTATTTTTAGTTTTTAATGGAACATTAAAGAAGATGTTAACCCATATTCATTATTAGCCACAATGATGTTATGTTGAGAAACAATGTTTCTCTCAAATACCTTGTGGTGGCAATAGTGCCTGTGAGCAGTGCTGCAGACCGCTATTCCCCATCGTCTGACCTTTGGGCTCCGTGATCTCAGGGATCCAGTGATGTCACATCAACTTCCTGTTCACATGACATCACCGCGGCTGGCCCCAGACTCCGTGATTTACTGGGCCGTGGGCGGCGTTTCACCACTCATCACAGCCCAGTGTGTCTCCTGATTGCGCGCTCTGCAGTGAAGGAGGAGTGTTCAGGGAGATGATTTGCTGTGATGCTAGGCTGGGCTGACTGGTGAAACTCCACACACATCCGAGACACTCACGGAGACTGCAGCCAGCCGTGGTAATGTCAGTTGAACAGGAAGTTGACAGGATATCACTGGATCCCCGAGGTCATGAAGCACGGGGGTCAGGCAATGGGGAAGAGTGGCCCGCAATAGTACCACTCACAGGGTATGTGAGCACAAGATATTTGAGAGAAATATTGATTCTCTACATATCAATGTGGCCAGTAATAAATATGGGTGAGTCACCCCTTTAAGTGGGCAAACTGTATCATGCTATTTTTCTTTTCTCTTTTTTCAATTGCCATATTGACTTCCTTTTTTCAAATTATACAGGTAATAAAGGTCCCGAGGGACATGGTCACAGGAATATGTGTAAAAACTGTAATACATTTTTAAAACAGCTTCCTCTTCTATTGTTTTTGAATGTATTTTTATTTATATATAATATATGTTTTTTTTTCCATATTTCATTGTAATACACTTTGGATTGTAACACAAACCTTAAGTATCAATGAAATCCAAAATCAATACCCCTTGTTGACCTACTGTAAATTGTTGGGCTGTACACTGCAGATATGGCGGCAGTGAAATTGTTCTCAATATCACTACAGTTCACCCTTAACTTCATTTTTGCGAGCATATTAGATGATAGTATTACGATGTAAAGTTTTTAGACTGGCCTGATTTACTGCGCTTTAAAGTGCCATGATATAAAAACCAGGTTTGCATTTAAAGAGGTTCTGCCTTACGCTCACCATGTGTTATAAATAAATGTACCCTGCTGCTAACACGGGGAAGGCTTTGCTTTTGTCACACTGTAAATCTTCAAATCACAGAAAAGTCTATGTTTCAAGCTTCGCATAAAAGATGCATCATAGCCATTAACCTTCCCCTTGGTTGCTGATAAAGTACAATGTGCCCATTATTTACTGTACCAGTATAGCATCTGTTCAGAAAAATATTCCTTTAGCTGCAGTAAAGCTCAGTATTTTACAACTACATAACATCTTCGCTAACTATAAAGAGGCAATTAAAGCAGCATATGATCTGAATGCTAAGCAGTTTCACAGAATGTAAAATTATAAAACTGATTTTGAAAGCTTGTTTCAGCAAAACGTGGCTAATGAAATATTCCACAAAGTCGCCATTCTCTGTGAAAGGAGTATACATTGCGAGAGTATAATATTCAAGTTCACTCCTCTATATTTGAACCTATGGTTTACATAGAAATGAAGGATTTCTAAGCTAAAAATCAATTTTATTCTTCTGTTTTTGCTCAATAATGTCACTAAACTCAAAACAATGATGCCACTAAACAGAATATGAACTCCTTTTTCTTCAATATCTTATTACAGTGTAGGAGGGTGACCTGTACCCTGCAACCCTGCTGAAGACGCCATTGTTAATCTGTGTATTTATGTATGTGAAATATTTACATATATGTGCCCTTGGGTGCACTGTTGTTCAGCCACCACTAGGGGACACTGCTCCCTGGTCCCTTAGTTTAAGGGAGAGCTTAGGGCAGGTATGATATGACAGGACTGAAGGAGTTAAAAGGAAAGTAGGCCAACCCACAGCAGGGGTTAAGGCAAGGGAACTTCCTGATTCTAGCCACATAAGGACACCATTGTGTAGAGAGAAGAATCTGTACCTAAAGGAGGTATAGTTTGAGAAGCTCAGGGTCACCCCAGGAAACCCAGATCAAATTGACAAAGGAAACTCTTCAGTAGACTGGTACAGAAATAGGCATGGACCGACCCTGAAGTTGTGACCTTGATTCTAGTGGAATTTTCGGGAAGCAACTGACTCCAATAGGACCGGTCTAGGCACAAAGTAACGGGTCATTACAGAGACAGTGGTGAAGGAACTCCGTCCAGTGGTGTATCAAATCCCTGTGGGAGGGGACACGATTAGATCTATGTGGGACTCCATGAATTTAATAGCTGCTACTGTGGTGTTGCTGGGGGAAACAGACAGTCCTATAGTAGCTGGAGAGATGTGCAGGAGGGAGCAGTGTGCAGGAAATTGTAAAATGAAACCAAACTGTAACATGCCTGTAACCTTCAAGCTATGTGCCCACAGAGGATGTGTTCCACAGAAACTCTGTGAGTTATTCAGTGATGAAGTGTTCAATGTTATCCTGGACTTTGTGTCTGAAGTTGTCCTAAAGAGGAGAAACTGTGGTGTCCCTGCAGCACAGAAGAGAGACGCTGCCTGGAAGCAGTGGCTCACCTCTGCCCATGACTACGGCCCCCTGCCACCACCGCAACAGCAGTGCTTTCTTTTGCTGATTCTGAAGATGGATAGTAGGCTTCTCAACCTGCAGTGACACGTCAAACATATGGTATGTCTACCTATGATCTTAACTACATGAAGACTTGAGCTAGCCATAAACAGAGTATAGCTTCCTTCTTTGTTTGGCTAGGAGCTCACATTCCCAACACCGTAAGTACATTCCCAGTCAACTCAACATGCATGTGTTCCAAATCGGGTTAAGGTGAGTAACCCACTGTCAGATGTTTTAGGCAGCATCTTATCTTCCCTAGGTTCAAAAGTATTATTTGCTGAAATTCAACATGCATTTTAGCAGCCTAAGAACATGGTGATAGTGTTGTTTTTATACATTTTTTGAGTAGCTTATAGCTCATTCAAGGTGACTTTGGAAGAAATATGATTTAAATTTATAGTTTTGGTCATCATTTTGCTGAAACTTCTGTACCATATCCTTTGTTTATGGCTGCCCTTAATGTAGATCAGATTATGGGATTGAGCTGATATTGTTGTAATATTTATTTGTCACTAATACTGAAACTGAGCTAGGATTTTTCATTTTCTTGGTCTCTTGTGGATTCTGAGAAGATAGGATAGCTATCACTGTTCATTAGCATAAGTGACACTTGAATGCCTATAACCTCCTTTGGCAAGCACTAATCACTGCTTATTAAAAATACTCCACAAGTTTAACATTTTGAAGTTGCCCTTTTCCTTTTTATTGTTTGTCCATAATTAAACTTGCTCAAATTCCTATACTTAGAGGGGTTGTCTACTGCTAGGACAACTCCTTCTTATTCATATACTTATACTCATCTCCAGTGGCCATGGTCCTCCAGTGGTGCCGGCGCTCATGTTCTAAGGGCTCGCTTGTGACATCAAGCGAGACTCACATCCAATCTCTGCCAGCTTCTCTCTCCCAACCTTCAGACTTATGAGTACTGAAAAGGACGTGAGAGCTTGGAATGACTGCTCAATTCATATTGATTACTCATATGTCCAAAGGCAGGGAGAGAGAAACCTGCAGTGTAAAACATGATGCTCACATAATGTAACAACCTCATGTGAGCCCTGGAAACATGAGCGCTTGCACCACTGCAATGAAGCCAGCACGGGAGGTGAGTATAAGCTTTTTTATGTTAATGGGGTAAAAAATAGGGAATAAGAAGGCTTTGCCCAAGTAGAGGACAACTCCTTTAACTTTATTTCTTGCTTGCAGTTATAAGAGTTTGTGTGGTACAAAGTGATAAGTCTGCAGTCACTCTTTGTGACTGCAGACTTATAAATCCTCACAGTGCATACAGTGGGTGCTTTGGGGATTCACTGCTTTCTGTGTCGGAAACAGCGGCCTCAGTCTATAGAAGTGTGTTGACCAAGACCACAATCACTGGATGGCCATGCCCAGTAGTCAGACGCGGAAACTCAATACACTTTTATTGAGTGAGGCCATGCCCACTAGTCTGCTTCTGGCCCAGAATATGAATATTGCACAATTGCGTTTATGTGACCACTGTTCCAAGCTCAGAACCGGTGAATCCTCACAGCACACAATGTGTGCAATGGGAGGATGTATAAGTCTACAGTCACATAGAGTGACTGCAGACTTATCACTTTAGACTGGACAACTCCTAACTTCATAAACTAACTCATCACTTGCTGCCAAAGATGTTCCATACCTTGATAGGTACCTTCATCTTTACCTGTCGGCACTGTTCCCTTTAAGCTTGAAATAATGAATAAATACCACAATGTGCAGACAGGTATGTGACTCATATGCTAATATGTTTTAACTCTTCTTTGCTTAATCCTACATGTGAGTAGTTTTATCATATGGCATATAGATGTGTATATAAAAAATATATAAAGTAATTAGAGCACGGTATATGACTACAATGCTACTGTCATATTCGACACAGCTGTGTCATTTAGTTTTCTATTGAGACATTTGTGTCAGAACAGGCATCTCTAAAAAGCAATAAGAATAAAGAAAGTTAAGAAGTCTCTCTGTGCAGCTCAATATGAAGGTAATTAAATCCTAAAATGATAATCCCAGATACGCTAATTGCATTGGTCTTTTATATTTTGCAGGTGATGCACTTTAGTACAAAGAATTCCAAGAAACAGTTCGTTGGTTTCTTCCCTGTTCGTCCTCTGGCTTCCTTTATATCACTTTGTTATATAGTCTCCTAGTTTTGTTACCTCTCTTCAAAGAAGCAAATATTACAGCCCAGTTCAATAAGTCCATGCTGAATGCAGGTCTTAATTGAATCTATTGTACTTTTATCCTGTAGAATTTAAAGTTTAATTTCCCTACTTCGTACTTCTGTGCTCCTGCTGCTTTCAGGCAGGCATCCGAACCTGAATTTCTTTTCATCTGCCACCACAAGTCTTTCTTTCTGCTAAAATGTAAAAATTAAATATTTATGACTTTTTTATTCAAAGAGTTTTACATCGCAAATTTTCACAGACGTGAAAACATTGAATACTAACAAGAAAGCATGAAGAATTGATTCAAAATGCTCATCCTTGAATCCTACGGTAAAAATAATAATAATAACAACGCTAATAAAACAGTAAATGTCTGAATAAAATATTATAGAAATCATCATATTTACATATGTATGAGCTGGATTGTAGCAATATTTATGGCCCCCTTACACAATATTACAGAGCTAGAGTGCAACTGGAAAATTAAAAACTCTGTATCTGTAATTAGGTCAGCTTTCCTAGAGATAAAGCGTTCCATCCTTCAAAGTCGTAATTTTAACCCTTTTTTTCTTACTGTTATAGTGAAGCAATTGGTGCAATTGTTAGCTAAGTCACCTTGCATAAAACCCTTAAAGTGGAAATACTGTTTTTATTTTTATTTAATAAATCAATAGTACACATGAAAGAAAGCAACTTTGCAATATGTCTGATCAAACAAATATGCTTCTTTTTATTCCTGAAAAAAACAAGGATAAAAAGTGGAAAAACATCCGCGCTGCTGTGCTAATAAAGAGTTAATTCCAAATAAGAGCAATGCAGGGTGGTTTATTCACATGTTTCGGAGATAACCCCTCTCCTTCATCAGGAAATCCACCAAAAATAACCAAATGTTTTTTGGTGGATTTCCTGATGAAGGAGAGGGGTTATCTCTGAAATGCGTGAATAAACCACCCTGCATTGCTCTTATTTGGAATTAACTCTTTATTGGCACGGACATTTTTCCACTTTTTATCCTTGTTTTTTTCTTGCTTACGCCTTTGTCTTGTGGAGTCTGCAGCAGCTGATACATGCTTTAATACTGGTTGTGTGTCACACAACCATCCCAGGTGAGTGGTTTTCATTAACCCTTACTTTTGTAATCCTGCTAAGATCCTATATGTGCTTTTTATATCCACAGGTTTTTTTTTTACTCTTTTGATTCCTGGACGGATCTTTCATTCTCAAAATTCTTAATTCCTAGGTAAAACCTGTTTATAGTGCAAACAGAATTTGATATTACTGTGATAAAAGATGGCAGTTGCTACTGACAAGATTCTATTGTAGAAGGGAGTGGCAGGGAGGAGAAAGGACCTAGAGGCAAACCTCTTCCTCCCCACTTTCCCATCTTTTCTGTATAGAATCTTGTAAAATCTGACTGTCATCAGCTATGTTGATAATATAAAAATCTGTATTCACTGAAGACATATTTTACCAGGGAATTGAGAATTTTGAGAATGAAAGATCAACCCAGGATGAGAAAGAAGCAAAGTCATCTGATAAGATATATTACAAAGTTGCTTATTTCCATGTGTACTATTGATTTCTGAAACAAAAATTAAAATGATTGATATACTTTAAGCTTAAAGTACGTAAATTGTTTAACCAAACTCATCCCACCTTCTTCCAAGATTGAGAGACTTTTAAAAAAAAAAATTCAAGAAAAGATGAGCAAATATCTAGCCAATATTTAATTCAGATTTTTTATACTGATTTATTTCAAATTTGAGCATTGTTAACAATAAAATGGTAACTTCATATTCTTAAATAGGACAATTTTCAAATTTGCAAAGTGCTAGTTAAAACAAGAAGCTTTACAATATAATTGCTATTAAAAAACCTCTTCATTCTCAAGAAATAGAAAGAAAAGGCAGAAGCGCTTCTGTGTGTATCTGTATGCTAGTTGGATTAGACAAGTGGGTGAGTCACCCTCACCTATGATGGTTGTGCTAACAAGCACAACACTGATTCACTGTGATTTCTTTCACTGATGGGGTGTCTGTCACACCCCAGGCTGCTGGACCTGGAGGATACCTGCTCTGATCATCTTGCTGTGGATTAGGTGATGTGTGGCGCCCCTGAGGCTCCAGTCACCACAGAGGCATGGCACCTCAGCAAGAGGTGTGGTGTTTCATTCCCGGGTAAGGAGGAGGTCACAAACCAGTATACACAAACACAGCTACACTTTCATTTAGCAACATTTCATCAGACCAGGGTTATGTTGGCCTACTGAGAGGTGGGGTTAAGGTAATGGGAGCACACTGTAGAACGTTAGCCAGTCGGGAAAAAGGCGAGGAGGAGTGAAGACCTGTGGTCTGAAGCCGCAGCAGATTGGCCCAGGCACATGACTGAAGGGATCCTAGAGCCCACGGGATGTATGACATACACCCGTGTTCTCGTTCCACAAACAGTATACCGGAGTGGAGGGACTTGGCCGCAGAAGGGGACCGGCCCCTCAACTAGTGGAGAACTTTAAGGCTCAGGTAGCAAACTGGAGGCTGAGGTTACTGCAAGTGCCAAAGCCGCATCCACACACATCCAGTGAAAAGGTGACCACGTAGGGCCAAGGGATTGAATTTCAAGCCACCTGACAGAGTCCACAGACGCTGGCTCAGGGCTCTGTGTGTGCTGGCGGGGACCGGAGGGAGAGGTCAGCGCAGGAAGATGAACAAGAAAGGAACACAGAAGGGTGTACCGGGTAGTGCCTACAAATTATCTGGGATCAGCTGAGGCACATCACAGCAGGACTCAGCGCCCCAAGGACAGCATTTGTCTAGATGTGCTAACCTTGTGACCGCATTACTGTGTTGCCCAGTTCTTTGTCTACTCCTTTAGCCAAGCACCCCACCTTCACATTGCCATCATTTGGAAGGACTACTACTCTCAACAACCCTGGGTCCCACAGCTCTACCTGTGAGGAGCTATTCCAACTCTGCTGCGTCACCACCGACCCAGGGGAACTGAGCAGAAGTGGTGGCACCTATCTTGCTGCATGACACATCACGACATCATCCCTTGTAAATATTCCCCAACCATCATCTCCAATTAACGACACTGCCATTGTTACGGAACTGGGCTCTGTCGTCGTGACATCCTCTGAACAGAATAGAGCTGGCCCGGTAACGAGTAGCTCCCAGACCCCGATGCAGGCATGTCAGATGTATCCCACCCAGCGAGATGTTGGATCCAGCGATGCTGCCACACGTTAGATGTGGAGCAGTGTCTCCAGCACTATGGGCCCATAGATCTGGTCAGTGTTAGATCCACAGACAGGCAAATAACAATAGATTTAGGAAATACAGTCACAGTGAGGTGGGACTGTATCGGCAGAGAAAGCCTACCCTGCTGACCAAGCTCATACAGTATAGGTTGATTTACTCGACCACAGAAGAGATATTTGTACAGAACCCAAGGTGTGGTTTCTTCTTACTTTCTTATATAGTAGTTCCTCATGTGGGCCCATTTTCTTTATCGGACACTTATTCTAGGCCCATACTCCTCCTAAGTCCAACTGCACTATGTTTCAGGTAGGCTAAGGTACTGTGCTGACTAAGGCATTCCATCTGCCTCCCAGGGGTACAAGTCCACAGAGCTTCTACTGATGCTTCACGTCCATCCATTCCATGCAGCCTTAAGGAGCAGGACTTGGAGTTTCCCTACATGTTCCTGGCTTGTGCACTACCTGGGCTCTAACTGTATCGCTCCTGAAACTCTGACTTGCTAAACTCACTGCTGTACTTTCATGCAGTAAACGCCACCAACCCAAACCATTCTCCTAACAACTAGGTAAGGATTGTTAACACTTGATGTACCTATCTGTTTAACACCACTTACAAAAACTGTGCAAAACTTCAAATATTCATAACTTAATAAAAACATTACTATAATCCCCAGCTGTGGGACATTATATATTTCTTTAAGACTATGTGTTTCTGAGTAAAGGTATAATGTGTAATTAATGGCATGTGAGTGAAAATGTGTGGTTCTTGTTCAGTGCGTAAGATAAATGCTGGGGAGAAGCTTAAGCCAAGGATAGCTGCAACTAAGCCCAAAATAGCCTGAATTTTATATTTCTTTTTTCTATTTTTTTTCTCAAAATAAAAATTAACTTTCATGGAAAAAGCATTAGGCCACACAGGGATTTGTGCGTGTGCTCGCATGACACTAAGCACATGCACGCAGCACAGCAGGAGTGTCCTGTGAGTATCATGCGACTGTGCTCTGATCATGCGTTTAGACCACAGTTGAGGAAGGGGATGGCACTGCGGAGGGGAGGGCCAGCCCTGAGGAGAAGAGGAAGGGATTTATCTTCCTATCACCTCTGTTTGCCAGCTGATGAGAGAATCGCACCGCTCTCGCGTTACATAAAATAGTCTGGGTAGACATAGCCCTAGTCATTATTCAGAATCTACAAATTCAAATATGTATATTTCTATGAATCATGTTGATGATAAACTACTCATTCAATATGTTCATTAAACAAGGCAATTTCTCCAGTTCTTCTTTCCCCAGTCTCAAAGCTCAACACAATCCCGTGCATCATGTTACTGCAAGAACAGGAGGAAAACAATAAGACCGCTTGTGGCTTTTTTATTACAAAACATTTTTCTTAAATGTATTTGAGAACCAGGTTGACATGGGCATTCATGTAACAAAGGTCGCATGTTTTTACTCAGGTCACTAAAAGGTGAAAGCTCACTGCATCTTTTAATCCCACACCTCCATGCTCCACCTTATCATTTCCTGAGAACAATTTTGCAAAGTATTGAAAATAGTAAACAATTTTTTTTTATAAATGGTTCAGGAGCATAAAATATAAATATAGATATAAAATTATATTACTGTACAAATGCCGAAAATGCAATGCTATTGCAAAAGTGTTCAATAAAAATATAAAAAATATAAAAAAAAGATAACATAAATAAGTAAACAAATTATGAAGTCCAGGTTGAGTCTTCGAAGAGTTTTTCTTTTACTAAGAAAAGTGAAACATTGAAGTAGATTTCACTTTTTTGGCACAGTTGCTTGTTTTTAAAAATTAGCACAGAACACTGGCATACATCCATCAGAGTCGGTCCACTAACACTGGCATTGTGCACGTCACTTCATTAACAGGTGCATGCCACTTCAAAAATTAGGGGCTTTTCTTAATTGGTGTGTGCTGTCATCAGGATGTACTCTAAATATATAACGGTAGTATGTTTCTGCAGTAAGTTCCACACTTACAGTAGCATAACCTTCTACAAATCTGACAAGGAAACATAGCTATCCTCCCAAGCTCTACCCATACTATGTCCATGTTAGTGGACTAGTGTGAAAACACCAAAAGTCTTAACATTTTTGCACAGCTTCCAAGTTGCACAAAAATATTGGGACATACTAAGAGTCTTTGAACCAGAATTCTGATGTAAGTGCCTTAAAAAACCCTCCCATGAACTTTTTTTTCTATAAATCTGTGATTATGTGTAGAGATGAGCAAACCTCAGGTTTGAAGCTCAGTGTTTGGGCTCGGAAAATGACATGATAATCTACCTGGTGAGTATCGCACTGTGCTTGTGTCTGAGTGATGCCCGGCATTGTGCACGCTGTGGGAAGTGTGTGATCAGCTGAAATTTGACTTACATTCTGCGTTCTCAGATGTTTTGTTCATGGAGAATAAAAAAAAACACCGCACTCCCACCTCTGGAAGTGTTTTGCCATGGGCCATAAGCAAAACACTTCCGGAGGTCGGTGGGCGGTGCTTCTTTTTTAAAATTCTCTGTGAACAATGCATCTAAGAACACGGAATGTAAGTCAAATTTCAGCTGATCACACATCCTGCAGTGCGCACAATGCCGGGCATCACTCAGACAAAAGCACAGCGCGATACTCAACAGGGTGATTTTCACGTCATTTCCTGAGCCCGAACATCGAGCCTTGAGCCTGAGGTTCGCTTATCTCTAATTATGTGTATGTAGTGTTCTGTCATTATGTTAATATAATCACCCACCACATTCTTCTCTGCTTCTCTTCTGATTGAATTTACTGCTTTTTAGACTATGCAGCTCACTCTATGATCTATGAGTTAGCTAGAATTCTTTTATAATTTAAGTCTTTGGTGCATCCTTCTGATGCTTCATAGGCTTACATTGTATATGTCACTTCTAGGTCACGCAAAGAGCTGTGTGACCCAGAGAGTCTGAAGTGTTGTGATGTCCCACATAAGAATTCAAGCTTGGAGTAAAAAAACAGAAGTTCTTAGGAGGACTTCTTTAATGCATTGACCCCATGGTGTTTTAAAATGAGAAAAGCACAACTCTGAAGGATCATCCTCTTTTTATATGCAGTTACATGTGTCACAAAAAAAAGCATAAAAATAGCTACAGTTATGGTCAACGTTATTGGAAACGCCTGAATGATGCGTACAGAATGTACAATAATTCCTGAAACTAAAAACTTGCAGGAAATAAAAGGCTGGATGGAAACAATGCTAGCCCATGATTAATTGCACTTGTTCTTAGGTTTAAAACAAAGGACTAAATTGCACTAAACTGTAATTAAAAAGAAATTTGACTTCCCTGTCCCCACTTTGTCAGTGCCTAAATGACATTAATTAGCCTATGAATCGTAGCTTTGATGCTAACCAAACCATTTAAATTCCATGTAATAGCAAAAACAAGAGATATGTATGAGCAGAATAAAAATGCTATGATTACCATATTTTTCATTTTATAAGATGTCCTGGATTATAAGGCAGACCCCAAATTTAGAGGAGGAAAATAAGAAAAAATAATTTTTACTGTTAAAATGAGGGTCCGTCTTATAATCCTAGTGCCTCTTATATTAACTCATCAGTAGAGTTGAGCGCGGTTCGCGGTTCGAGGTTCTCCAGTTCTAAGCTCGAGTGATTTTTGGGGCTGTTCGAGATCGAACTAGAACTCGAGCTTTTTGCAAAAGCTCGATAGTTCTAGATACGTTCGAGAACGGTTCTAGCAGCAAAAAGCAGGGCTTTTTACAGCTACAGTGTGCAGGAGCCATCGCTGGCAGCCTGCCACAAGCTGGTAACCAAGATAAACATCGGGTATCCAAGCAAAGCGCTTTGGTTAGTAACCCAATGTTTATCTTAGTTACGTGCAGGAAGCCCACACTTCCCCGCTCAGCTCGCTCCGGCCCCTCCTGCCCGCGGCATGTACACATACATATACACACACACACACTCTCACTCACGCACAAACCCCCCCCCCAGCTACAGTGTGCAGGAGCCATCGCTGGCAGCCTGCCACGAGCTGGTAACCAAGATAAACATCGGGTATCCAAGCAAAGCGCTTTGGTTAGTAACCCGATGTTTATCTTAGTTACGTGCAGGAAGCCCACACTTCCCGCTCAGCTCGCTCCCCCCCTCCTGCCCGCGGCATGTATACATACATATACACACACGCACACACACACACACTCTCACACACGCACCCCCCCCCGCTCGGCTTACCTGCGGTGATGAAGTCCCGCCATCCCGACCTCAGCGCTGTCACTGTCCTCCATGGCCGCCGCTTGTCACATCACCTATCGCTTCCGACCCGAGACTGACACTGGCGATGACGTCACGGACCTCTCGCGATCCTTGATGTGAAGGCGCCGGTCATTGACCTCAGTGACAGGGGCTGTCGGCAGTGCTGGAGATCAGCGCAGGTAATGTACCTCGCTGACAGCAGCACTTGTCATGCCCTGCAGTGACCTGGGCTGACCCATTGATGTTAGCTCAGGTCACTGCATTGCTCTCCCAGCCAATGGGGAACATCCTGCTCTTCATTGACTGGGACAGTGTGGATCGTCATGGCAACCCCTTGGATTACACCAGACCTGGATTTGTTTTTCTTTCTAATAAATTGGTTAAAGAGGGAATGTTTTGGGGAGTGTTTTTTCAAATAAAAATGTGTTTGTCGTCTATTTTTTTTTATTACTGACTGGGTTGGTGATGTCGGGTATCTGATAGACGCCTGACCTCACCAACCCCAGGGCTTGATGCCAGGTGACATTACACATCTGGTATTAACCCCATATATTACCCCGTTTGCCACCGCACCAGGGCGCGGGATGAGCTGGGGCGAAGCACCAGGATTGGCGCATCTAATGGATGCGCCACTTCTGGGGCGGCTGCGGCCTGCTATTTTTAGGCTTGGGAGAGTCCAATAACCATGGACCTCCCTAGTCTGAGAATATCAGGCCCCAGCTGTCTGCTTTACCTTGGCTGGTGATCCAATTTTGGGGGACCCCTACGTGTTTTTTTTTTTTTAAATTATTTATTTAATTTAAAATAACAGCGTGGGGTGCCCTCAGTTTTGGATTACCAGCCAAGGTGAGGTTGCCAGCTGTGGTCTGCAGGCTGCAGCCGTCTGCTTTACCCTGGCTGGCTACAAAACTAGGGGGAACCCTACGTCATTTTTTTTTTTTCATTTTTTTGGCTAAATACAAAGCTAAGCACCCCTTAGTGCCACATGAAAGGCACCAAAGGGTGCTCCACTTTTTCTCCATTTTTTCTCCACTTTTTCTCCACTTTTTCTCCACTTTTTCTCCACTTTTTCTCCACTTATTCTCCACTTATTCTCCACTTTTTCTCCACTTTTTCTCCACTTTTTCTCCATTTATTCTCCACTTTTTCTCCACTTTTTCTCCATTTTTTTCTCCATTTTTTTCTCCACTTTTTCTCCACTTTTTCTCCACTTTTTCTCCACTTATTCTCCACTTTTTTCTCCACTTTTTCTCCATTTTTTTCTCCACTTTTTCTCCACTTTTTCTCCACTTATTCTCCACTTTTTCTCCACTTATTCTCCACTTTTTCTCCACTTTTTCTCCACTTTTTCTCCATTTATTCTCCACTTTTTCTCCATTTTTTTCTCCACTTTTTCTCCACTTTTTCTCCACTTATTCTCCACTTTTTCTCCACTTATTCTCCACTTTTTCTCCAGTTTTTCTCCACTTATTCTCCACTTTTTCTCCACTTTTTCTCCATTTTTTCTCCACTTTTTCTCCATTTATTCTCCACTTTTTCTCCACTTTTTCTCCATTTTTTTCTCCACTTTTTCTCCACTTTTTCTCCACTTTTTCTCCACTTTTTCTCCACTTTTTCTCCATTTATTCTCCACTTTTTCTCCATTTTTTTCTCCACTTTTTCTCCACTTTTTCTCCACATTTTCTCCACTTTTTCTCCATTTATTCTCCACTTTTTCTCCACTTTTTCTCCACTTTTTCTCCATTTATTCTCCACTTTTTATCCACTTTTTCTCCATTTTTTTCTCCACTTTTTCTCCACTTTTTCTCCATTTTTTTCTCCACTTTTTCTCCACTTTTTCTCCACTTATTCTCCACTTTTTCTCCACTTTTTCTCCATTTATTCTCCACTTTTTCTCCACTTTTTCTCCATTTTTTTCCCCACTTTTTCTCCACTTTTTCTCCACTTTTTCTCCACTTTTTCTCCACTTATTCTCCACTTTTTCTCAATTTTTTTCTCCACTTTTTCTCCACTTTTTCTCCACTTTTTCTCCACTTATTCTCCACTTATTCTCCACTTATTCTCCACTTTTTCTCCACTTATTCTCCACTTTTTCTCCACTTTTTCTCCACTTATTCTCCACTTTTTCTCCACTTTTTCTCCACTTATTCTCCACTTTTTCTCCACTTTTTCTCCACTTTTTCTCCACTTTTTCTCCATTTATTCTCCACTTTTTCTCCATTTTTTTCTCCACTTTTTCTCCACTTTTTCTCCACTTATTCTCCACTTTTTCTCCACTTATTCTCCACTTTTTCTCCAGTTTTTCTCCACTTATTCTCCACTTTTTCTCCACTTTTTCTCCATTTTTTCTCCACTTTTTCTCCATTTATTCTCCACTTTTTCTCCACTTTTTCTCCATTTTTTTCTCCACTTTTTCTCCACTTTTTCTCCACTTTTTCTCCACTTTTTCTCCATTTATTCTCCACTTTTTCTCCACTTTTTCTCCATTTTTTTCTCCACTTTTTCTCCACTTTTTCTCCACTTTTTCTCCATTTATTCTCCACTTTTTATCCACTTTTTCTCCACTTTTTCTCCATTTTTTTCCCCACTTTTTCTCCACTTTTTCTCCACTTTTTCTCCACTTATTCTCCACTTATTCTCCACTTATTCTCCACTTTTTCTCCACTTATTCTCCACTTTTTCTCCACTTTTTCTCCACTTATTCTCCACTTTTTCTCCACTTTTTCTCCACTTATTCTCCACTTTTTCTCCACTTTTTCTCCACTTTTTTCTCCACTTTTTCTCCACTTATTCTCCACTTTTTCTCCACTTTTTCTCCATTTTTTTCTCCACTTTTTCTCCACTTTTTCTCCACTTATTCTCCACTTTTTGTCCACTTTTTTTCCATTTATTCTCCACTTATTCTCCACTTTTTCTCCACTTATTCTCCACTTATTCTCCACTTTTTCTCTACTGTTTCTCCATTTTTTTCTCCACTTTTTCTCCACTTTTTCTCCACTTTTTCTCCACTTATTCTCCACTTTTTCTCCACTTATTCTCCATTTATTCTCCACTTTTTCTCCACTTATTCTCCACTTTTTCTCTACTTATTCTCCACTTTTTCTCCACTTTTTCTCCATTTATTCTCCACTTATTCTCCACTTTTTCTCCATTTATTCTCCACTTTTTCTCCACTTTTTCTCCATTTTTTTCTCCACTTTTTCTCCACTTTTTCTCCAGTTTTTCTCCGTTCTTTTTCTATGGTCGGTCTACCCATTAGCTCTGCCATGCATACTGTAGCTCTACACCTACTGCACATGTTACTTTATGATTGACATCTCTTTCGTACCAGAGCTGTCTAAGTCTACTCTGACCCCATATTTGTCATTACTATATTGTCCTTGTACTGTATTATGACATTTGTATCATGTGTTTCATTTCTTGCTGTGTTGCAATTTTTTTTGCTGCATGCCAATTGTACCTCTACATTGTTCGAGTTTATGTTATTGTTCTCTCACTCTTATGTGATACTGATTATTGTCATTTTTCATGATTACATGCAGATAAGTCCAATCTGACGAAGGCTCAGGCCGAAACGTCAATTGTAACTTGTTTTGGACAAAAACATATATGCTTATGAAAAAAAAAATGTTCTTAATACGGACCAATAAAGAGTGATTTTGCATTACTATCCATTGGGACTTACTGACTTAGTCTGGGAGATTTAGAGTGCCGAGGTTACTCACTAATTTTATCTATTATTACCTCTGAGCACCTATATACCAGTGAGCAGAGCTTCCTCTACAGTAGTTCTCCTGATTAGGCATGCCCTTACCTCATGAGCAGGGCATTGCAGCTTTGGTAGCAACCATTACGACATGGACTCTGCTGCTGTGGACCTGGGGAGAGTGAGTGCAGATTCATTGCACCCACACTCCTCACATGAAGGGTCCGCACTCCTAGAAAATGGGGGATACGTTCCCTGAGTGTCTCCCCCCCATATTCTAGACGGTCCAGAGTCGTCGTGGGACCCCTTTATTTTTTTTCTTACAATAAATTGGTGAAAGAGGAAATGTTTTGGGGACTGTTTTTTCAAATAAATTTCTTTTGTTGATTTTTTGTTTTTGTTAGTACTGACAGTTTATGATGTTGGGTATCTAATAGATGCCATGACATCACAAACTGCTGGGCTTGATCTCAGGTGACTTTACAGCTAGTATCAACCCGATTTATTACCCCGTTTGCCACTGCACCAGGGCACGGGATGAGCTGGGGTGAAGCGCCAGGATTGGCGCATCTAGTGGATGCGCCACGTCTGGGGTGCCTGCGGCCTGCTATTTTTAGGCTGTGAAGGCCCAATAACTATGGACCTTCCCACCCTGAGAATACCAGACCACAGCTGTCCACTTTACCTTGGCTGGTGATCCAATTTGGAGGGGACCCTACTTTTTTTGTGTAATTATTAATATTTATAAAATAATTATAAAAAAGAGCCTGAGGGGACCTCCACATTGGATCCCCAACCACGGTAAAGCTGCCAGCTGTGGTTTTCAGGCTACAGCCGTCTGCTTTACCCTAGCTGGCTATCAAAAATGGGGGGACCCAACGTCATTTTTTTTTTTTAACTATTTTTTAAATAGAAAAAATTAATGGGCTTCCCTGTATTTTGATTGCCAACCAAGGTAACGGCAGGCAGATGGGGGTGGCAACCCATAGCTGTCTGCTTTATCTGCGCTGAGAATCAAAAATACCGCGGAGCGCTACGTCATTTTTTTAAAGATTTATTTTTACAGCACTGTGATGTCCAGCAATCAAAATACAGGGAAGCCCATTTTATTTTTAGTTATTTATATAAATAATTAAAAAAAATAAATATGGGCTCCCGCTGCATTTTTTGTATTGCTAGCTAAGGGTAATCCAAGCAGCTACTGGCTGCTAACCCCCACTGCTTGGTGTTACCTTCACTGGCAATGGAAAATCCAGGGAAGCATTTTTTATTTTTTTTGCCAAAAAACTACAAAAAAAGGACGTGAGCTTCGCCATATTTTTGTATGCTAGCCAGGTATAGCAGGCAGGTGCTGGAAGAGTTGGATACAGCGCCAGAATATGGCGCTTCTATGAAAATGCCATTTTCTGAGGCGGCTGCAGACTGCAATTCGCAGCAGTGGGGCCCAGAAAGCTCAGGCCAACCTGTGGTGCGGATTCCAATCCCCAGCTGCCTAGTTGTACCTGGCTGGACACAAAAATGGGGCGAAGCCTACGTCATTTGTTTTCTAATTATTTCATGAAATTCATGAAATAATAAAAAAAGGGCTTCCCTTTATTCTTGGTTCCCAGCCGGGTACAAATAGGCAACTGGAGGTTTAGGGCAGCCGTACCTGCCTGCTGTACCTGGCTAGCATACAAAAATATGGCGAAGCCCACATAATTTTTTCAGGGGGCAAAAAACTTCTGCATACAGTCCTGGATGGAGTATGCTGAGCCTTGTAGTTCTGCAGCTGCTGTCTGTCTGTATGGAGAAGAGCAGACAGCAGCTGCAGAACTACAAGGCTCAGCATACTCCATCCAGGACTGTATGCAGAATTTTTTTGCCCACCAAAAAAATGACGTGGGGTTCGCCATATTTTTGTATGCTAGCCAGGTACAGTTGGCAGCCACGGGCTGCCTCCAACCCCCAGTTGCCTATTTGTACCCGGCTGGGAACCAAAAATATAGGGAAGCCCGTTTTTTTTAATTATTTCACTTATTTCATGAAATAATTAAAAAACAAATGACGTGGGCTTCGCCCTATTTTTGTGTCCAGCCGGGTACAACTAGGCAGCTGGGGATTGGAATCCGCAGCACAGGTTAGCCCGAGGTTTGTGGGCGCCTCTGCTGCGGATTTCAGTCCGCAGCCGTCCCAGAAAATGGCGCTCTCATAGAAGCGCCATCATCTGGCGCTGTATCCAACTCTTCCAACAGCCCTGGAGCCGGGTGGCTTGTTGGGTAATCATGAGTTAATACTGGCTTTGTTTTACCAGCCAGTATTAAGCCAGAGATTCTTAATGTCAGGCACGTTTGACCCGGCCATTAAGAATCTCCAATAAAGGGTTAAAAAAAAGACGCCACACAGAGAAAAAATACTTTAATAGAAATAAATACACAGACACATTAGAGACTCCATCTTTATTAACCCCTGTCAGCCCTCCACGATCCTGCTCTTCTGTCTTCTTTCTTTCTAGTGTAGTAGTAGTGACGATTGTAGTGAGGATGAGATTCACCAGCTCATCACTTGGGGCTGGGGAACCTCCATCCTCACTACAATCATCACTAGTGTAGTAGTAGTGACGATTGTAGTGAGGAAGGATGAGATTCACCAGCTCATCACTTGGGGCTGGGGAACCTCCATCCTCACTACAATCATCACTACAATCGGGAAGCAGCGTGCAGCCTTCACTCCGTGAGTGATCACTGCTGGCTGCTAGCGGTAACGCTGACAGACGCGTTACCATAGCAACGGTGCTCTCGGAGCCGCGGTTAGCGGTGACGTCACCGCTAACTGCGTTGCTATGGCAACGGTGATCTCCGTTAATGACCGGCTGTGTCAGCCGGTCCCTAACGGAACGGAGAGTCGACCGTGTGCTAGAGCATGTTGCCGGTACACGGCGATACACATATGTGCACCGTGTACCGGAGAGATGCACTCGCAGGTCCTACATGACGTATCATAGTCATGTGACCAGTCTGTAGCCAATGAGATAATAGCCACGTGACTGGTCACATGGCTATTTTGACGTCACGATAGGTCCTGCATCTCTGCTGGCAGTGCAGGTCACCGGGAGGATTCAGCGATCATCGGATGGAATAGTGGCAGGAGACAGAGTGCAGAAGGGATCGCGAGGACCGGTAAGTGTTATGGCAATGTTTATTAACTGTTTGTGTACATTTATCATGCATTTTTATGTGTTTGTGATTGCCTCCCATTATAGCCTATACGTTCGAGTTCGGTTCGTCGAACGTTCGACGAACCGAACTCGAACGGGACCCCCGTTCGGCGAACAGGCCTCGAGCCGAACCGGGACCAGTTCGCTCATCTCTACTCATCAGTGAGGATCAGCAGTGGTGGAGCGGCTCAGGAAGGTCACAGAAGGCACGGTAGGCAATGCTGCTCAGTGGTGGGGGTGTTGCGTCTCAGGAGGGTCGGCGATACTGCGGGCTCAGGGGTGTTGCGGTGGGCACCATTGAATCCCCCGGATATGGAGTACTGGGTGATGGTGGGGGAGTGGGGTCAAAGGAGGCAGCGCCACAGGATGTGCTCAGGGTGTTGTGGTGAGCGCCATTTATCTGCAGTCGAGTGAGCTACGGGGGTGTCACAAGATGGGGTGCCTTGGCAGCAGGTGCATTAGGCTGACTGGAGGCTCTATTGAATCGCCCGCAGTTGACAAGTCAGACTTCAAGAAAAAGGCTGAGCTCGCATCACATGCACAGATAGAACTCCGTGGCCATTGCGTTATTCTGCGCATGTGCAGCCTTCATGGCTATTTTCTTGAAGCTCATCTCATCAACCGTGGGCAATTCAATGGAGCCAGCAGTCAGCTCAATGCACCTACTACCGATACACCTTGTCCTGGAACACCCTTGAATCCCGCCCACCCATAAATTAATGCCGCCCGCTGTGCCACCCCTGAGAGTGTCCTGTAAGCCTGTCTCCCATGACCCTGCTCCACCACAGCCACCCTGGTAAGCCATATTCGTTTTTTAACACGCACCCCTATTTTACCCCCAGTTTTAGGGGGAAAAAGTGTGTCTTAGAAAGCAAAAAATACTGTACCAATCACAAGCAAGTGGTATGGTTGACAACAAACTCCAAAAACCTAAGCATTCAAGCTTCAGCAGTTCAAAATGTTATCAGGAAATTAGCTACTCTTTAAAAATGCACTAAACACATAAAAACATGAGTACTGTAGGGGCTGCAATAATTTAAGTCCATAATACCTAGTTGTAAAGTAGCTGTGATAGTTACTAAGCCATGTAGCTTATAATATTTTATATTATGTTTAAATTCCAATGGGCTAATTATCTTCTATCTAAAGAAGTGTTATCTATGGAAATGGTCTAAATCCATTAATTATTTTCTCTCTGTAAATAATAATTTTATCATAATGACTTTACCCAATTTTGTGCGTCTTTGCAATGTCACTGTCATATAAAGTAGTCAAGAATGAAAGCAACAATGTTTAATTGGTTTCTTTTTAAGGTCACCTGCCCAGCCATTAATTAAAGATAAATAGTTCTTATAAAAGCTTTTAGATGTAAGATCATAATGCTTGCAAAAGTTAATTTGCTATAGAGTCATAAAAGCGTGAATAAAACGTGATTGAGTGTGATGGATCCTCATGTTGGTCCATTGAATAGGAGCTGATAAAGATTCAAGTGAGTGATGAAAAGAATTAGAAGCTGCAGAGTGTGTACAGTGTCACGTAGTGAAAAATGAAGACGTAATATAATTTTAGCACAGGATATAAACGAAGTAAACAGCCACTACTTTCTTCAGGGATTATTCCGACACGAAGCAACATGAGTCATCACCACTCGTGAAGGTAAAGAAAATAAACAGCTTATTGTTTTATTGTGTATGGAACTAAGAATGCAGTCACTTAAACATCCCTTGATGATTATTAGTAGATGCTTGCCAGTGATGATGACGAAGTCATTGAATTACAGTAAATAACTTAGAAACAAAAGAGGTTTTACCGTACTTACCGTTACAATAATTTATACACATGCAAATTAACAAAGCACATATATTGATATCTTCCAGCCCATAAGTATTTTTAAATATTTAACCTTTTAAGCTGTAGAATTCTGTGAAATATATTGCACAGCAAAAAAGTATTTAAACATATTACTAATAGGGATGATCGAATACTTTGATTATTCGGCTTCGCGAATATTTTCCGAATACCTCGCTGCTATTCGACTATTTGCAAGTATTCGATGCGCAATGCAAGTCTATGGGAAACCTGAATAACAAATATTTGGTACTATTCGGCTTTCTATAGACTTACACTGCGCATCGAATAGTCAAATAGCGTTGAGGTATTCGGAAAATATTCGCGAAGCCGAATATTTGAGGTATTCTAAAATCCCTAATTACTAACCCATAATAAAGAGGAATAGCTATTCAGAAGAAATATTTTACTTGAGGTATGTGACTATGAGTTAGGGTACGGTTCCACTTGCGCAATAGCTTCTGATACGAGAGCATCAGAGGCGATATGCTAATGACCCTCTGCTGCGGGTGTCAGCCGAGGGTCATGCGACTGTGATCTTGTGATCGTATCACAGCTGTGAAGGAGAGGGAGGGAACACTTTTTCCCCGTCTCCTCTGCTGCCTGTCTCTGCGTACATCGCACTGCAGTCATATGGCATGCACGTGCAGTGCGATGTTTCACACACTCCCATAGGCTTGTCAAGAATCGCTGCCAAACACAGTACGCTGCGATTCATTCTGCATGCCTCTATGGCATGAGAAATAAATCACAGGTGGACACTGTCTCATAGTTTTGCACTAGAGTCAGAGCAGTCCGATGTTTTATCAGATTGCACTTGTCCATGAAAAATGCATGTGGAAACAAACCCTAACTTGAAATATTTATCCACCATAACCCTATTTTAAAACAAGCTTACAACATTGTTGTTTTTCTTTGTAGAACAGTACACAGTTAAAAAAAGTTATCTAAATTTCTGCATTATGAAAAAAATGACTCAAATTGTGTATCTTTTTTAAATGGGTTGTATGATCAGAATATGTTGATGAATTTTTCGTAAGATAGATTACTACAAACAGATCACTGGGGATTCGTCTTTTGATACTCAAAAATAATTTACTGTTGAGGACCATAAGACTCAAAGTTGTCCACTAATTTTAATCAAATTTACTAGTATAGGTGGAAAAAATTATTAAAACATAGTGTTTATTCTATGATATTTAAAATTGCAAAAACGCAATACACAATAAAGGCTATTCTATTCAAGATAGGCCTAATATAAGTACACATGGACACTAAAATATCATAAAATAAATGTTATGTTTTAATAATTTTGTCCACCTAAGCCAGTGAATTTCTCTTGATACTCCCATAGATCAACAGTCATCAAAAATTGATGGGTGATTCATTTGAATTGGAGATGTTCTCTGGTACCAGATATTGGCCACTACAGCATATATTGAAAGGATGTGTTAAGTGCAGCTCTCCTTCATTTTCATACAACCTACCATAGGCCAGATCAAGTTACAGCTGGTCAGACCACGTAGCGACCATTAGGTCACCAATGAGTTATTAATAGTAATGGGCGGACCCGGACTGTAGAAGTACAGATCTGCAAGGTTTCAAAGGTACTTGGTGCCGGATCCAGGCCCGGAATTCAATATGTTGATCTGGATCTGGCACTCAGGAAATTAAAAAAAAAAGGAAAAGTAAAGAAAATAAGAATGAAGCAAGCATTTCATACTAACGAAGGCTCTGGCGCAGCTGTAACTGCTCCCGTGGCCTCTCCACTTCCTGGGCCACTCATCAGTGCTTAAGCATATGCACTGCTTTTCCCGATTAATGACTGTCCTGGCATCTGTGATTTGTTGCAGTCAGACATGCCAGCAGCCTGTGTGACAGAGTCTGACTGAAACCAATCGCAGGTGCTGTCTGTGGGTCAGTATTGTGGTATAAAAATAAACAAATAAAGTAATTGGTGTAAGGTTCCCTCATATTTTGATACTCAGCACAGATAAAGCCTATAGCTACTGGCTGCAGTCCCCAGCTGTGCGCCTATCTTGGCTGTGTATCAAAATTAGACAAACCGCATGCAACATTTTTTCAAATTATTTAAAGAAATAATTTTCAAAAATGGTGATCAGTCCCACCTCCAATTTTGATACCTAGCCATGATAAAACCCAACAGCTGGAGGCTGGTATTCTTAGGTTGGGGAGGTCCAAGCTTATTGCGCCACGCCCCAGCCTAAAAATAGCAACCTGCAGCCACACAGGATTGTCACATACAGTAGATGTGACAGTCCAAGCGCTTCCCGATTGCCCTGGTACAGTGGTAACTGGGGTAATAAGGGGTTAACGAGAGAGCACAACTATCATCAAGCCCAAAATTAGTGATGAGTACGGGTCTATGAGACCCTCTCATCACTAATCCTATAAGTAAAAATAAATAAACACAAACAAAAAGAAAAAACTTTTATTTGAAAAAAATACAGCATTCTCTTTTCTCTCTTTATTAACCTCAAAAGGACCCTTGAAGTTCCGCTGTAATCCACATGACATTCCTGGAGCGTACTGACTCTGCTACATCCATGCTTGAAGAGACCAAAAACATGTTGGATCTCTACAGGCTCTAGGAAACACTGACAAGGGGGATCCGGCTTGCAGCAGGGATATCACTCAGTTCAGCAAAGGTCATACCTGGGTTCCCATGGTATGACCTCTAGTGAACTGAAGCACTCTGGATTAAAGTGTGGGACCATGCCCCACACCCTTCCAGCCCTTTAACACTGACAGTGCCAGCCGGGGGTCGTTGAGTGTGGAGCAGACCTGCAGCCTCCTGCCTCCGACCACTACTGTCACTGTAAAGTGCAGGGCCGTGCCCCACACCCCGCCAGCCTTCTTTCACTGACAGTGCTGGCTGGAGGGGGGAATGCAGAGCTGCCCCACATTCCATGACCCCGAGTCAGCACTGTCTCTGCTAAAGGGTTGGTGGGGTGCAGGGCAAGGCCCCACACTAAAAGCCAGAGTGCAATGCTCAGGTCATCATAGGTCATATCATGGAAAAATGGGTATGACCTCTGTGAACTGACTGACATTAATGCTGTCACCCAGTCTCCATTGTCAGTGTTTCCCAGAGCCTGGAGAGATCAGACATGTTTTTGGTCTCTCCAGGCTCAAATGTAGCAGAGCCAGGACTGTCGTATGCATTACATTGAACCTGCAGGGGTGTTTTGGGGTTAATAAAGTGATGAAAGAGGGTTTTTTTGCATTTTATTCCAAATAAAGGATTTTTTTGGTGTTTGTGTTTATTTACTTTACTTACAGATTAGTAATGGGGGGGACACATAGCGGCCTGCCCTTACTATTCAAAGTCTTCATAGCAGCTGTGGGCTGCCATTAACCCCTTATATTACCCCAATTGCCACTGCACCAGGGCAATCAGGAAAAGTTGGGTAAAGCATCGGGCTTGCAACAATCATGGGTGGCTGAAGAATGCTATTTTTAGGCTGTGGAGTGGCCCAATAAGCATGGACCTTCCCTGCCTAAGAATACCAGCCTCCAGCTGTGGCTTTATTATGGCTAGGTATAAAAATTGGGGGGAACAGCTCGCCTTTTTTTATTTATTTAAATAATTAAAAAAAATAAAGCCACATGCAGTTCCTCCTATTTTGATACATAGCTAAGATAAGCACACGGCTGGGGGCTGCACAGTGTAAACGTATGCTTCATCTGCTTGATGTCATAATATAGAGGGACCTTTGCCAATATTTTATGTATTTATTTATTTCCATACCATGATAGATGCATGTAGCGCCTATGATTTGAAGCATCAGACATGGTGCTACTCAGTGTGGGGGCACGTCTGGCTGCAACCAATCACAGGTGCTGGTGAGCGGGGAAAGCAATGCATATGCGATGAATGTAATGCATGGAACTAAAAGTGAACGTGCAGCCTGGAAGCAGTGTACAGCCATGCTGGAGCCTCGGTCAGTACAGCACATTTGCACCCATCACCCTATCCCTTCTACCACCATTTTTAATCACTTGATTCTGGTCCCCATACACTTATATGGGGACTGGAATCTAGCCAGCAACCAGGTTTTAAAAAATGGATCGCCAAGTCCCGGTTATCTGTGAGTTGGCTCATCACTAGTTATGAACAGACAAACAGTTTAACTTTGAGAAAAAAAGTGTCCCTGATCACAATCTAGTTCACTGTTGCTCTTAAGTAAGATTTGATTTTAACTATGTTTTAATAAATCTTCTTTAAATAGTTAGTATCCTTCTGAGCACTTATTCCATGTGTAACATTACTTTTACTGTTATTATGAATATTAATATGGATTTCTTAAAAGTAAACTCACTAGAGCATCGGTTCTGTGAAGATTTTGATTATTAAGTCATACATGTATAAAAGCAACAGCAGTGAAGTATATGTTTTTATTGAAGTAAAGTTTAAATCAAGCATGTATCTACTGTTAATGTATGCATTTTTAAATTGCAAAATGTAATTGTACCCTTAGCTTATTAACGGAGTTGTCTGTTTTCCGTAATCTTGGACCACAGTAAGTTTATTATTTAAAAATAAACATTTAAGAAAATGATCTAAATAAGCACAACTTATCTATAGAAAAAGCAATTTAAGTTATCAGATGTCTTTGTCAAAAGTGACAGCAAATGAGGAGTTTAACAGAAGATTGCTCCCTCTGTCAGGCCATCGGCATCGCCTATGTGACTGACATAAACCCAACAGATCCCGTGGGGTCTAATTAACTACTTGTCAGTAAAATAGTGATAGTTGGACAATTTGGACACAAGTTATACAGTGTATTATTAACACACTCAAAGGATCATATGTTCAAGTTGCCTGGTGGAAAAATTTAGTATTGCAAAAAGACTACAAAACATAAGGGACATTAAATCCACAGAGAAGTACTTGTCTATGAATTGGGAAATTCTGCATAAAGAGGTCAATTTGAAATTTGAACATGGATGTCTTGTTATGATATGTCCAACAAAATTACATTGTGGACTCTAGGACTATCAGCTACATTTAGGCCTGGACTGTATTTTCACATGTGCACTTCTAGGATTTTCCTGGCCTGATTGTGGCTGAGCTTCCCAAGCTAATGTGAAAAGATCCATTGTTCCAATGCATGGCAACATTAAGAAGACTTAACCAGGACCGTATGAAGGACAATGAGCAGTATGAGTGGCTGGAGAAGTGACAATTAGTTGTTTAGTTTTCAACAGCTTATATTTATTATGTTTTGGGGTCTCTCGAGACCCAAGATCATAAGAAACGATTAATTTAAGAAAAATACATTCTCTGTGAATCAAATCTAAAGGTAAAATCCCCAAGATCTGGCAAACTTCCAACTTTGTTAGATCTGCTCATCTCTACTCTTGGGTCTCTCCCATCATTTTATATTGCACTAGCACTTCAAATATACAGTACATTTCATTTGTGTGTAAATTTGTTTAGTTTTTTTTACAGAATAGTTTAGTAGTGTATTGAGTATTTTGGAAAGTTGTTAAATTTCCTTTACAATATAGCTCTTGCAGTGATTTTATGTTAACTGTTTTCAGCTTGGAATTTAAGAAAAAGGGCTCTCTAGCTGCATATGACATTTATCACAAGTTCTTGAAGTAAAATCCATGAATTTGTGCAGCTAGTTTTGAAAAATAGCACAAAGGACAGCATCTATTTATGTTTTATTCCTGTTTACTACTTTGAGTTATATTTTTTCCGGTTTTATCATTGGTCACAACAAGTCATATACTAAGTTCAAATGTAGTGTGCTGTATCAATATCATAAATAATAACCATATTGGAAATACAGGACTATGGAAATGGGGAAAACTAGATTAATGAAAAGGTAGAATAAAGTCTAGTTCTAACAGACAATACAACACATCAGTGATTGATATATCTAAATAACAGCTTCATTTAATGTGAAATGATGTACAGAATGTAGACAGAGCAAAGAGAAACAAATATTACACACATACACAAATATACACATGTACATAGAGCAGAGCATCTCCAAAATGGCAAGTCCTGTGTGACATTTTTGCTATGTAGTGGATAGTGCCCACAAAAAAAAAATCATGCCATTATGTTTGCTTACATATAGCATGTGGACATCAGAACTGAACCATGTATTGTAAAGGAAAAATGCAGATGTGTCTAATTAATTGTATTTGATTTGACATAATTTTGGTGATTTTGTGTAAGGGAGGGTTACCTTAAAAATAAAATAGGATAAGAATTGGAAGAAGGCAATCCAACTGAGAAAATTTGGTCACCAGGTAATGTTCTGCTGAGAAAATTTGAGTCTTGGCTAGTGATAGGGAGATCCAGACTGAAAAAGTTCAGATCCTTGTGGCTTTTAAAGTATCTGGGTGCCAGACCGGGGCCTGGAGTTCTCAGGGAACTCTG
The DNA here is from genome assembly GCF_048569485.1 of Anomaloglossus baeobatrachus. NCBI lineage: Eukaryota > Metazoa > Chordata > Amphibia > Anura > Aromobatidae > Anomaloglossus > Anomaloglossus baeobatrachus. Next base: position 155,961,437 of record NC_134354.1, on the reverse strand, counting down.
GCTAATGATCCAGATTCAGCAACTTGGGAAATAAAAAATATAATTGAAAAATAAAAATAAAGCAAGCACACTATATTTATCGATAAACACCAATGTCCGGCATAATTCACACGAGGTCCAAAGACAGTTCCAGTTGTGCTACATCTGATGTGATAACAGGCGGCCATAGAACAATAACCACTCACTGTAAGCTTCAGGCAGAGATTGAGCGACACAATGAGCGATGGCGTCACTCAGGGTATTTGCGGTCACAGCTGGAGATTCTTATGGTTCTCCACCTGTTTTCTGAGGTAATCTGACCTCAGGTGACCTTAGTAAAGTTAGTGACCTCTCTCAGGTGAGGTCACTGAGTTCCCAGACCTGCATCTTCTGGCAGAAAAAGTCCGGGTGGTCCTGCCGATCCCAGACATCACCAAGTTCACCCATCACTAGTCTTGGCATGTATGCGTAAGTTATTTTAACACATGCTGCCCTAATATTATAATGTTGCAGTGCGCAACTTAATGAAAATGAAATTCGCTAAAGACAACAAAATTTTAAGTAGAATTATACCCCTGTCATATTGTAAATATAGATCATGAGTAATTTTAAGAACATGACAAAATGTCTACAACTCAGACAACCCTTTCTCAATCACTATGTCTCCACTAAGAGAAACGAGAACAGCTACACAATACAGACCTTTGGTGCAGAAGCCATTAAAGCAGTGGAAGTACTGGCTCTCCCAAGGCTCATGTGATTTTGTTATGTCATGCTATCCCTCAGAAACTCAGTCCACTCTTTACTGTCCCCTTCTTTGGAAAAAACAGACATCCAGAGGAAGTAATAAAGAAACTGCAGCTCTCATCTCCTTCAGATGTTAGTTATATCCAAATGAGGGGAAAGTGAAGTAATCATTGTTTGCTGACATTGCAGACTCTGCTAGAATGATGCCCGCTCAGGAGGTGAGTAAAGTTTTCATTATACTTGAAGGAAACAAAGATGAGAAGGGGTTGCCTGAGTAGTGGAAAATCCCTTTATCACACATCCTTATTGGAATATTTTTTCCATGCACTGGCTAAAATATATAGGGTTTAGTTGCCAAAGTGACAGCTTTGGTATGACGTGGCAAAAACCATGAAAGCTATTTGTGTAGTATGCCACTTCTAAGTGGATGAGATGCCTATGCTATGTAAATAACATATAGACCTGTGGCACAACGGGTTATTACTGTAACAGTGCAGCTAAGACTTAAAGGAAAGCTATAAACTGATTCATGCTGCCAAAATGCAGGCAGCACAAATGTGAGTGTTTGGCTATACGATTGCCTTCCAGAGCTTGGCTGTTCTGGCGCTTCAGAGAAAATATGGTTAGAGGATCCTATTGAGACTATACCCATAGACAAGAGTAGCCTGGCTCTTCCCCTGGCTGGCTTTTCACAGTGCAACCTTTGGTGATTGGAATGTCTCTCCCTATAGGAAAGATCTGCCAATGACCTGATACAGTGCTCAGAGAAGCTGTCTGGCAGCAGAGCTGGACTATCCATGTCTACGGCTATGGTCCCCAGTTGGATCTTTAAAATAAAATTTCTCAGAAATGCTGGAGTATTTCGGAGAATAATATACAGTACAGACCAAAAGTTTGGACACACCTTCTCATCTCTAGAACAACTGTTAAGAGGAGACTTTGTGCAGCAGGCCTTTATGGTAAAATAGCTGCTAGGAAACCACTGCAAAGGACAGGCAACAAGCAGAAAAGACTTTTTTGGGCTAAAGAACACAAGGAATGGACATTAGACCAGTGGAAATCTGTGCTTTGGTCTGATGAGTCCAAATTTAAGATCTTGGGATCCAACCACCGTGTCTTTGTAGAAAAGATGAACGGATGGACTCTACATGTCTGGTTCCCACCCTGAAGCATGGAGGAGGAGATGTGATGGTGTGAGGGTGCTTTGCTGGTGACACTGTTGGGGATTTATTCAAAATTGAAGGCATACTGAAACAGCATGGCTACCACAGCATCTTGCACCGGCATGCTATTCCATCCGGTTTGCATTTAATTGGACCATCATTTATTTTTCAACAGGACAATGACCCCAAACACACCTCCAGGCTGTGTAAGGGCTATTTGACTAAGAAGGAGAGTGATGGGGTGCTACGCCAGATGACCTGGCCCCCACAGTCACCAGACCTGAACGCAATCGAGATGGTTTGGGGTGAGCTGGACCGCAGAGTGAAGGCAAAAGGGCCAACAAGTGCTAAGCATCTCTGGGAACTTCTTCCATATTCAATATTGTTGGAAAACCATTTCCGGTGACTACCTCTTGAAGCTCATCAAGAGAATGCCAAGAGTGTGCAAAGTAGTAATCAAAGCACAAGGTGGCTACTTTGAAGAAACTAGAATAGAAGACATATTTTCAGTTATTTCACACTTTTTTAAGTATTTCATTCCACATGTTTTAATTCATAGTTTTGATGTCTTCAATGTGAATCTACAATTTTCAGAGTCCTGAAAATAAAGAAAACTCATTGAATGAGAAGGTATGTCCAAACTTTTGGTCTGTACTGTACCTCAATGTGCAATGTGCAATCATATAGCCAAGAGCTGATTCATGCTGCCTGTGTTTTGGGCTGAATAAATCAGGTGATGAACCCTTTAATTACGTTTTTTTATTGTTTTTGTTTTTAGAAACAAAAGCAAAATTATTTCAACATAAAAATACATCACTTACAACCAAATCATTTAAGTATTTTTGCGTCTATGAATTTTTGTTAAAAAATTTAAATAAATGTAGTTGAAGCTTCTAGAAGAAATATGAAAGACAGCTGTACAGCGCACTGAACATTGGACTGTAAATTATTATACCATCCGATTATACACCTACACAAACAAACAAAGCATTTATTTATAGTGCTCGCTTCCTCTGTTTGCTAATCAATATAGCATAATACATACAAGGTCGAGCTCTATACTGGCAGAAAGAGAATACATATTCATCTTACAATGCATTATTTGTGTATTCAGAGTTTTAAAGAGCAATTCGATGCTGTTTGCTGAATCACCTACAGCAGGAGTAGATTCAGTATTTTATATAGGATTTATGCACAAGGCCGTATTTCGGATCAGTAGAAGCTGCAGGGTCCATGGTCATATTCTCTCCGTCTCTATGTAATTTCATATGTACGGATGGAGGTAGCAATCATCAAAATGACAGCTGTGAAGGACTATTGAGATAAAATAGTGCAATTACACTTTTTTCATATGTAAACTAATAGAAAATATACAGCCTGCTATATGATTATTTTATCATGGTTCGTGGGGACAATATGTCAGCAAAACGGTGTTATGTGTACGCACAGTGCAGGAATGTGGAAACTCTGTGTGTCTCTGTAAAAGCTCCAGGCACATAGAAAAAATATTGATAAAAAAAAATAATAATTGGTGGGTTGATTATTTTCTAATGAATTCCCCGTACATATATGTAAACACAGGAACCGATTAATGCAATATTTCAATTTTTATGAAAGTGGGGGCAGTAAATTTAGCTATTTAATCACACGTTATCATGCTAAATAGTATGGAAAAAACAAACACTGTCTATATATTCGCCTTTCTGTGCTGTGCTGTGCTGTATCTACTTTACGCCTTAGATCTATGTGGGGCAGGTGTCACACATCCTAAGTGTCAAGCTGTATTGCTAGCTATTCTTCATTAGCTGAGATTTTTCCTAGGGGACTCCTTAGGTACAAAGCATTGAATCGAGAGAATTGGAAAATGAAAGTGGGATTAAAGGCCAGCTCTTGTCTTCAAGCATTTTACTATTGTGCACCAGCAGCCGGATAATGCTTTTCTGCAATTTTACTAATGCATGAGAATATTTTTTTCTTTTTTTTCTGTGTAAACCAGATAGTTGTGACCCCCCCCCACAGATTTATGTGTTCTTGGTTCTTTATTGATCTTTCTAGTCGCATCCTACAAGAAAACATGTCCCTGTCAACAACCTATTGCATTGAACTGTTTACACCATTACAATATGCATAATACATACTGTACATGTGTATATTCCCAAAACCACAAGGATAATTTATTATTTTTTGTATGTACTGTAAATGTATGTACTTTACAATTTTCACCATTTTTACATTAGCTGTTTATGAAAACATTTTGTAGATACAATTACATAATCATTATTGGCTAAAACTGCAAAATATCAGATTTGAGGGTATTCACATACTACGTGGAGAAAGAATTTAGGAATTATAGCTTTTTAATATGTAGCTGCCTCTTTTACAATGAACTAAATGTAAATGGACAATTATCTCAAAAGCTTTTTAATGGGCTTCATGGGCTATTCCCTCATTAATCCATCATAGATTAAGCAGGTAAAAGGTCTGGTGCTGCCTCCAGGTGTGGTATTTCCTTTTGGAAATTGTTGCTGTGAACTTACAACAAGCGGTCAAAGGAGGTCTCAATGTAAAAGAAACATCACCAGTAGATTGAAATAAATGAAGAAATCTATCAGACAGATAGCAGAAATATTAGGAGTAACCAAATCAACAGTTTGGTGCATTTTTTGTAAAAAAAAACAACGCATTGGTGAGCTTGGGATTTAAAAAAGGCCTGGATGTCCATGAAAAAAACATAGTTGGATGATAGAAAAATCCTTTCCATTGTGTAGAAATACCCCTTAAAAACATCCACCCAAGTGAGAAACACTTTTCAGAAAGTAGGTGTTTCAGCATTAAAGTCTACCATAAGAGAAGACTTCATGAGAGAAAATTCAATGGAAACCATTAATCAGCCATAACCATTTCACTTAGCGGCGAATTTTCATTTTTCGTTTTCATTTTTTCCTCCCCTTATTCTTAGCGCCATAACTTTTTTATTTTTCCATCAATATTGCCATATGAAGGATTATTTTTTGTGGGATGAGTTGTACTTTTGAATGAAACTATTAGCTTTACCATATAGTGTACTGGAAAACATAAAAAAAATTTCCAAGTGCGGTGAAATTGCAACAAATGTGCAATTGCAGTATTGTTTTTGGGGTCTTATATTTACCACGGTCACTATATGGTTAAACTAATATGTCAGTATAAGGCCTCACTTCAGTACGTGTTTGAAGATAACAAACATATATAAGTTTACTTTTATCTAAGGGGTAAAAAAAATTCAGAGGTTTCTCCAAAAAAAAAAGAATAGCGCTTTTGGTGCCAATATCCGAGACTCGTAGCATTCTCATTTTTTTGGATCTGGGAATCATTGATGGCTTATTATTTGCATCTTGAGCTAACATTTTATTTATACTATTTTTGCATAGATGCAACTTTTGATCGCCTGTTATTGCTTTTTAATGTAATTTCTTCATTTAGATTTTTTTCAGATTAATTGATTTTATATTTTGATAGATTCGGCATTTCTAGAGGTGGGAGTACCAAATATGTGGTTTTTTATTGTTTTATTTTCAATGGGCCTAGAGGGGGGTGATTTAAACTTTTTTTTCTTTTTTGTCATATTTTTTAAAACTTTTTTTTACTTTTTTCATTGATTCTACTAGTCACTCTAGGGGACGTCATCACTGCACAGTCCAATTGCTTGTGCTAATCAGAGCATTGCTGCAGTGTTCCTGTGAGCGCCAACCCTTCTCTGGCACTCACAGGAAACAAGTCATTGTAGTGTAAGGGGTCATCAGCTGTCCCCACGCTACAATGGAAACACCATTATGCCCCGTGATAGCATCACGGGGCCTCTAATGTCGTCTCGAAATAGCACGATCCTCGCCAAGGCCATTGTTTGGTAGTGACAATGCGATCTAAGTTGTTAGCAGGCATAAGTGGATTGGAGATTCACTCGTACCTGTTAACCGCACATGTCTGGTGATCGGACATGTGCGGAAGCAACCTTAGCCATATTTATATGTCCAAAATTGTGAAGGTTTAAAAAATTGAATGATCAAATTGAACCTTGCCAGAAAACATTTAAAGAAATCAGTCTTGTAGAGAAAAAGCATTCTTTGGACAGGTAAAACTAAGATCAACCTACACAGAATGATGGGAAGAAGAAAGTATGGAAAAGACTTGGAATCTGTCATGATCTAAAGCACACCACATTCTCTGTAAAACAAGGTGGAGGAAGTGTGACGGAATGAGCATACATGGCTTCCACTGACATTGGGTCACTAATGTTTATTGGCCGTGTGACTGAAAACAGAAACAGCCGGATGAATTTTGAAATGTAAAAGTGATATACTTTCTGCTGAGGTTCAACCAAATGGAGTAACGTTGATTTGATAGGTTTTCAAAGTACAGATGGACAATGACCCAAAACATACCAAGAAAGCAATCTAGGAGGTTTTTTTTTAAAGCAAATAAGTGGAATATTCTGAAATAGTCACGTAAGTCACCAGATCTAACCCTATCGAGAATGCATTTCACTTGCTTAAGGCAAAACTTAAGGTCAAAAGAGCAGAAGCAAGAAAAATTGAAGTAAGCTGCAGTAAAGACCTGGCAAAGCATCAAAAAGGAGGAAACCCAGCGTTTGGTGATATTTATGGTGTCCAAACTCCAGCCAATCATTACCTGCAAAGGACTACAAAGTAACAATAATGAACATTTTGGCCCCTGAAATATCCATGTTTTTCTTAATATTTTACATGAAATAAGAATAAACCGTTCCTGTTTTAGGTCAATTAGGAACATAATTATTCATATTTGCCAAATGCCAGAATAATGACAGAGAAAAAGAGAGAGAGAGAGAGAGAAAGAGAGAAGGATTTAAGGCTTTTTTACATCCACTATCTATAAAGACACATCTGCATGCTTTTCTCACTACCTGACATGAAATCAGAATAAACCTTTCCCCTTTAAGTCAATTAGGAACCAAAATTATTTATATTTGCCAAATGCCAGAATAATGAGAGAAAGAGAAAGTTTTAAGGCATTTTTATTACTTTCTGCAAAGTCAAAGGCTTACATACACCTTTAAGCAATATGGGACAGCCCATATGATAATCAAATGTCTTTGGAAGGCTCCTGATAGGTTTATTGGCAAGATATGATTAATTAGTCCAAAACCAGTAGATGTATTTTAATGCATACCTGAAATACACTGCTTCTTTTTGCAGCCTCATGGGAAAGTAAAACAAAATCAGTCAAGATCTCATGAAGAGAATTGTGGATTTAGCTCAGTTACACCAGTTTTGTCAGGAGAAATGGGCCTAAATTCCTTCCAACTATTGTGAGAAGCTTATGGAAAGATATCCAAAACATTTGACCCAAGTCATACAAGTCAACTGTATATACTGTATAAACATTATTTTTGGAATATAAAACACACCAGACTGTAAGACGCACCCCAAATATAGAAGAAAAAAATGTAGCGGTCATAGGAAGCTGGCGGTGGCATAAGTTGGGCAATGCAGCAGGCCCTAGGCTTTGAGGAGGGGGTGTATTGGTGCGAGAGGCTTGCACAATTAATCTCAAAGTGATGTTTTTTTGGAAAAATGGCTCCAGAGGTGGAAAATGCACAGATTGGTATCTCAACACTTCAAGATCTCAATTTTGGGGGAAAAAAATTGTGTCTCATTATCTTAAAAATACGATATATACAGTAGTGTTCAAAGTAATAGCAATCTGAGAGAGACATAATACTTTAATTATTTAAATATAATACAATGTTATTTTCTGGAATTTTTTATTGTATCTGTCACAGTTGACGTGTACCTACAGACTCAGCCATATTTACATGTATTTCTAATGCTGTTCTAATTGTGGAATGCAGTATCGGGGAAAACTCATCTGTGAAACAAGACCTATCATGATGCATTGCTTACAGTTATTCCACACTGTCGCTATCTTAATATCTGTGTCCTACACAGAAATAGTATCAGAGGTGATGCCTGTTCAATTTTTCAAGAGAGATATAATAAAAAATGCATTGCTAATGCTAGGATGCTTTCTATTTTATATTAACTGTACATTGTACAATGCATTACTCTGTGTAAAATCAAAATTTACAAGGTTGGGAAGGCAATGCAGCTCCCTCAGTACCATTGATAAAAAAGAATAGCATCTCTTTGCAGAGCAAAGCAAAATTTCCCATAACTCATGAACCATTGAATTTATTCTAGTTCATGAGGTTTTTGGTGACCTAATAACATCTACATATGAGCTCAAAATTGCTCAATTTTAAACTTTGCAATGTATTAATCTAAAGCCCGCTTTACACGCTGCAATGTATCTTACAATGTGTCGGCGGGGTCACGTCGTAAGTGACGCACATCCGGCATTGTAAGTTACATTGTAGTTTGTGACAGGTACGTGCGATTGAACGTTAAAACGTTCATCGCATACACATCATACCTGTCTCTAGAATTGCACATTAGATTGTTCATCGTACCCGGGGTAGCACACATTGCAGTGTGTGACACCCCGGGAACGATGAACAGATCTTACCTACGTCCTGCGGCTCCCGGCCCACAATGTGGAAGGAAGGAGGTGGGCGGGATGTTTACGTCCCGCTTAGCTCCGCCCCTCCGCTTCTATTGGCCGGCTGCCGTGTGACGTCGCTTTGACACCGAATGTCCCTCCCACTCCAGGAAGTGGACATTCGCCGCCCACAGTGAGGTCGTATGGACGGGTAAGAACATCTGACGGGGGTTACTTGTATGTGCGGCACGTTCAACAAATTGAACGTGCCACACATACAATGGGGACATTGCAAATCACATACGATATCGTATGCGAAATTGTAACGTGTAAAGCAGGCTTTATTCATTCAGTTCTGGTTTTACCAGCCCTCAATTATTTCTATGCACCTTTGTGTGTGTTGACATGAGTTTCATTGTTAAATTTTTTCAGCTGACTGCTACAGGCAGCTACTGTCCTCATCTATTAAGTGTCATTACTGAGGGTGTATAATGCCTTTACTGGCATGCTCTTTCAAGATATTGGAGATGCTGGCACTCTCACCATCTTGACAATCCCTGATGATGTCTCCCAGGGCCTACGTACTCCAGACAGGCTTCCTGGGAGTGTCCTTAAAGCGTGCATGTCAACACACTTCTTAAAGGGCATGTATACATAAACCCAGAAGTACCTTTCAGCCTATTGCTGAAAGGCTTTAGGCATTTAAGGCACCCTCCTCTTGCGGGAGGTACCTGGTCAACGTTGTCTTACATTGCTAGCTCTTAGGTCCCTTAGTGCTGCCGCTGCTGATACTTTGCTGTGTGCGGTATTGCTGATTCTTATGTGTTCCAGTATATGACCACACCGGCCTCTTCTATGATACTGCAACTATCCACACTAACCACTCCTACTATGCTGGCCACTGCTGCTGCAACTATGTAGACTTGTGGATGCTGCATCCATTCATCCAAGCCAAACCTACAATACTGACTGCTGTTACTGCTACTATCAGACTATTTGTGTCCCTATCTGAGGCACCCACTACATAGGTACTGTGATCCCCTGGTTCTTCCCTTGTCTGCTGGCTACCTAGCAGCGTTTAGCCTATCTCTACTACCAGTGGCTTTAGTGAAGACTTGGTAGCTGTTCAGGTGTGCTCCGCCAGTCAAGTGATCCCTGCCTTGGTCCAGTAGATCTACTAACCCTCTGCTTGCTTCATGAGCATTTCAGGGTGTTGCATCAGCACATATAGCTATGAAAGCACACAAGACTAGCAAATATTTTGCACTGCTCAATTGTCTCAAGGAAGTTTTTTCAAAAATCACCAATTGTCATGGTTGTGTCAGGATCTTTGGAGACTGCAGATTCTGGCACTATGCCTGCTAACTTCTCTGATGATTGTGTTTACACACAGAAAAAGTAGTTCCTATCCAGGGTAGCAACAGTTGTTTCCTGCTGGGCTGCTTGTTAGTCTCCTTTGATCAGATTGTATGGGGGAGCCAGTCACATGAGCTCTTCTCCTATATATGCTGCCTGGACTATTTAATGAATGCCATCTATTGCTCATCTGGTCTGGTAAGGTGTTGTGATCCAGACTTACTGGTGGGTGTAGTATTTTATTGCTGTGAGCAGTTGTGGTGGAAACTTTTGTTTTCCTTTTGTTGCTGCTTTATTTCTCTTGCTTTTCTCCTTAATTTCTTACTATTTGTTCCTCTGAGTCTTTAGTGTGTCTGAGTTTTGTTTTTTTCCCTATCTGTCTTTATCTGTGCTGCCATCTCACTACTACCCATTCCCTCCCCTAGAGTGGACAGTTTAGTGCTCTTCAGGGGAATAGTAAAGCAAGTCACTCAAGCATATCCACCATCCTGTAAAATCCGGAGGTTAATGATAGCGTAGGGCCCCCTAGCATGAGTGACAGTATTGAAGCCCCTGTCCCTAACTACACTGCAGTCACACCATGGCATCAATATTTTTCAATTTTAGCTTATATGCACAGATATTTTTATTCTGGAAAACTCAATTCATATACAAATAAACATTAAATTATGGGAAATATAATGTTAAAGGCAAAATGCCAGAAGGTTTGATGCAGGGGCAAAGACTGTGATTTCAGAGATGTGTCACTTACTAGGCTGCGTATGTTGATTAAAATTGCAGTTTTCTTAGCAGATTATCTCTAGATGACTTGTTTTCTCATTCCATGTATTTATTCTGCTCTGTGTAACCTTGCCCCACCACTGATTGGCAGCTTTGCTTTTATCATAATGACAGCAAGCAGAATTGCAAGTGATACATCGCTGGAATCGTGGTCCCTTTTACTACATTACCCTACTCTGATTTTACATAACAAAGACAGATATTCATTAAAAGAGTTTCTAGTTTTATAAAATTTGATGGCCTATGATTAGGAATTGCATGTACCATACACTTAAAATGGGATGCAGCTGCAATGATAAGCACACTGGCTTTAAAAAGTACAACATGGTGCAGTATGGAGTAATATGAATTGTAAAAGAGAAAGAGCAATCTAACCAATTTGGCAACACGTCTTTTTTTAGGTCACAGTGGCCCCTGTGTTGAGTTGGAACAATAATTATCAAATTATATTGCCTTATCCCAAGGCTTATAATCTAAATTAATATATTGCATGTAGTGATGAGCGAGCACTACCATCCTCGGGTGCTCTGTAGTCTTAATGAGTATTTTGCCAAACGGACCGGCTCAACTCATTTATCGACTAATATGGAAGTCTATGGGGAACGCAAGCATTTTTCCTGAATACTTCTATTATACTCGGTAAACAATTCAAGCCGATCTGAGCATCAGATGCTCGTTACGAGTACCGAGCACCCGAGAAAGGTAGTGTTCACTCATCACTAATTGCATGTAATTTTGAGGATTTTTATCAAATATAAATCTAGCAGAGAAATCTTATTTTAAAATTCAATATTTTTCCTATCTTGATAATTTTGTTAGTTAAATAGTAATGTGTTAATTTTGTATAATTTATGTACTGTAGATCTACATCTCCCTCAAGGTAAAACTGTGTAAACTAAGCTTTATCACTTTCCACTAACAGCTGCAGGGCTTATCTGCCTCTGGAATTGGTACCATACCATGTCAAACATTACTTTGCTATTTGCGCAGCTTGGCTGTTTTAACAATATTAGGATTTGTGTATTTAGTATAATGATAATAATAATAATAATAATAATAATAATAATAATAATAATAATATTTAACAACTAATTTGCCAATAAGAAGATTTCCTACTTTAAAAATGCTAAAGGACACATTACACACAGTGACATCGCTAGTGAGCGTACCCGCCCCCGTCGGTTGTGCGTCACGGGCAATTCGCTGCCCGTGGCACACAACATCGCTAACACCCATCACACGGACTTACCTGCCTAGCAACGTCGCTGTGGCCGGCGAACCGCCTCCTTTCTAAGGGGGGCGGTTCGTGCCGCATCACTGCGGCGTCACTAAGCGGCCACCCAATCAAAGTGGAGGGGCGGAGATGAGCGGCTGTAACATCCCGCCTACCTCCTTCTTCCTCATTGCGGGCGGCCGCAGGTACGGTGATGTTCCTCGTTCCTGCGGTGTCACACATAGCAATGTGTGCTGCTGGAGGAACGACGAACAACATCGTACCTGCAGCAGCAACGATATTTGAGATTAGAACAAAGTGTCAACGATCAACGATATGGTGAGTATTTTTGATCATTAATGGTCATTCCTGCGTTTCATACGCAACGACATCGCTAACGAGGCCGGATGTGCATCACAAATTCCGTTACCCCAACGACATCTCGTGGTGTTGTTGAGTGTAAAGTGGCCTTTAATCTGATTGGTTAGAAATATCACTGCAACTCCAGCTTTTTAACTGAATGCCCATAGGGAAATACAGATGTGTTTCCCTTTCTAGTCCTTCTAATTAGATATTTCCTGAAATATGGTATACTGAAAAAAGGCATAGTTTGATTATATGAATATATTAATGAATCATGACATATGGGATTTTTACAGTTTTGGTAGTCTGTTGTGATGATCTATTTGTATGTTGAGAAACAGAAGTTGATAAAAAATTGTTTATTAGAAAGGTAAATGTGGAATTTTATGATCAGGGAATCAATTTGTGGATTCAAGAGAATCTGAATATCGCATGACTTTTTTGCGCAGGTTCATCAAAATGGCAGGTGGTATTAAAGGTATAGCAAGGGGTAAAAAAATATACTCATCTTAGGCTGAAAAGGACCTCATTGTTCTACTTTGATATTGCAGCATCTTCAGCTCATCCACACAGATTAGACCTCAAAGTGTCATGACAATTCACCCCAACATGTGTGTTATCTTGAGAGCATAATGTCACGGGGAAACATTATGACATTTTGAGGCATTGTCAGTGCAGTTGTTCTGAAAATCTTGATGAGAGAAGACAACTGAAGTTTTGATAGAAGAACAGACCAGATCAGAGAAAGGTTGCACGGCTGGAGTGATGGAGGCTAGGGCAGGGTGTGTATATATATTTTTTTATTTTTTAACCTACATTTATTATGATCTACGGTCTTGAGAAACGTCTGACCATACAGCAATAAAATGTCATGATTCCTCTGTGCAGACCATCTTGCACACTAGGAGATACTCTGCTGCACTTTCTTGGACCACTGAGCTGGCAGTGACATGATTTCTCTGTGCAGAGCACCTTGCACATTAGGAGATGCTCTGTTGAGTTTTCTTGAACTACTGAGCTGGCAGGTTGATTGACAGTGCTGGATTCCATGCTGGTTCTGTGAGGTGCTGATTACTTAGGTGTTCCATCTTCCTGATAATTGCTCTGTATCTTTACAGAGCATGCTCTCCCAGAACCTTTCCAGTCATACTTTTTGATTCTGTAGTTGTGCTGTTGGCCTGTGTGTCTGCATGGGTCCTGATCTTTGTTTCTTGACCCCGCACCATTGTTTGATTCCTCTCTGTCCACTCCCTGTTCCTATCATGACCTTCTGGCTTTTGACCTTGGATCATTACCTGACCGCATCTCAGGTGTCTCCCTGAACCTATTACATGCCCTCCTGGAATTCTGACCCTCGGATTGAGACTTGACTACGCTTCTGTGTACTCCCTGTATCCATACATGTCCTCCTGCGACCAGACCCGGGCCTGCCTGACTACTCTTCCACCTGTACTATCCATAAGTAGTGACTTGCATTACATAACACATTCGATACACAGCAAATAAATTCAAGGCACATCAAGTTTGTTTAACAAATTTCAGATTTGAAAAATCAAACTTTAGCACATTTGTTCATCTCTCATGTGTCAAATCTATATCATTGCTGCCAAGGTGAATAAAGGAAGATGCAAGCAATGATTTGCGTGAGTATTGGGCTGTCTTCTTGACATCTGTATCATTAACTAATTTGATCAAAGCCAACAAAGATAGTGACAGATACCATGGAGCATGGAGGAACACAGACAGAATAGGGTCCCTGTGCAAGAATAGTATATGGGCTCAACATTATATGAGTCCAATACCTCATCCTAATGCTAGATTCCACCTATTGGACCTCTCTCCGGCTGCACAGGTTGCACCAGTAGTATGTACACTTCGCCATGAAGGTATAATCAGCTTTCCTCTTGACTTTCATAGATGTACAATATGTAAACAATTTCATATCAAATATTAGTTAACTAAAGGAACAATTGTCCTATTAAAAAAAAACAAAAAACAATTTTAAGGATTATCTGTTTATAATTAGGGATGATCGAATACTTCGATTATTTGGCTTCACGAATAATTTCTGAATACCTTGCCGCTATTAGACTATTCACGAATATTCGATGAAAAGTGTAAGTCTATGGGAAACCTGAATAACAACTATTCGGGCTTCCCAAAGATTTACATTGTGTCATACATAGTCGAATAGTGGTGAAGTTCTCGGAAAATATTCGCGAAACCGAATATTTGAGGTATTCGATCATCCCTATTTATAATCATATGGCTTTAAGCCATTGGTTTAATGATAAATTAATAATTATTGCTATTTTAAATACTCAGCACTGCAACTTGCCTTTTCAGTCTTATACTCTATAATTTAAAGTGAATTCAAGAAGTAAACAGTGACACAAGAATCCTCTAGTAATTGACAAATCTTTCACAATGAATGGCGATCATGAAAACGACAAATGATTAAATCACAAACAATTTAACAGTTTTGTAATGTCAGTGTTTCTTGGCTTTCTGCCCTTGTTTTCTCTCCTTTCCATGTTCCTTTTGCATTGATTTGCTTTTCAAAAGTGAATATTCTCCTCTGAGAGTAATTCTGCTACCACCATGAAGGCCATTCTGTTAGTTAAGAGGTGTGTTTCTTTAGGAAGAAAAATTGCCTTACACCCAAGGCATGACGAGGTATTCTATCTTCAAGCACTGAGCTCTATGGTAACAAGATTACACTTAAGAATTGTGTTAACAATGTCTGAGATGAGACAAGACAAATACATGCTGAATTGTAATAACATTTGAAGAGAAGAGAAAACTAGGACTTGTGGTAATTGTAATATAAGTAAATGACGATGTAAAAAAAAAAAATAATAATTACGGATCTCCTGACCTTGCCAGCTGTTGTATACTTGAATAATTTATTCTGCAATGCTGTTTACAAAATAGAAAACTATCTAATTATAAATGTATTTTGTGAATGTTTTGGTAAGGTTTAATAATTATCTCCAGATAAAAAAATAAGAAATTGACAATACAAATTGTTATGTAAAGTTAGTGCCATCTCTTAAGGCCACGTCTCACTAAGCGACATCGCTAGCAACATCGCTGCTGAGGCACGACTTTTGTGACGTAGCAGCGATGTTGCCAGCGATGTTGCTGTGTGTGACATCCAGCAACAACCTGGCCCCTGCTGTGAGGTCGCTGGTTGTTGCTGAATGTCCTGGGCCATTTTTTAGTTGTTGCTCTCCTGCTGTGAAGCACACATCGCTGTGTGTGACAGCGAGAGAGCAACAACTAAATGTGCAGTGAGCAGGGAGCCGGCTTCTGCGGTCGCTGGTAACCAATGTAAACATCGGGTACCCAAGAAGCCCTTTCCTTGGTTACCCGATATTTACCTTCGTTACCAGCATCCGCCGCTCTCACGCTGTCAGTGCCGGTTCCCTGCTCCCTGCACACATAGCCAGACTACACATCGGGTATTTAACCCGATTTGTACTCTGGCTAGGAGTGCAGGGAGCCAGCGCTAAGCAGTGTGCGCTGGTAACCAAGGTAAATATCGGGTTGGTTACCCGATATTTACCTTAGTTACCAAGTGCAGCATCGCTTCCACGCGTCGCTGCTGGCTGCGGGCTGGTCACTGGTTGCTGATGAGATCTGCCTGTGTGACAAGCTCACCAGCAACCCGTGTAGCGACGCTCCAGTGATCCCTGCCAGGTCAGGTTGCTGGTGGGGTCGCTGGAGCGTCGCTTAGTGTGATGGTACCTTTACTTTACTTTTTTGGGGTTTCACTATCTTTGACAGTACGTGGCTTTTAATTAGCTCTATTTGCTGTAATTGAGTCACAGAGTGTCAGGTATACACTTCTCAGTACGTGACGTGGTTGTGTCTGCAAGGGTTAAATTATCTCCTCTCCCTCCATCCAGCACTCAACCTCCGTTGCAGGCTATAAAGTGAGCATAAGACTAAGTTCACACAGGGCTTTTTTTGTAACTACAAAGATGCATCGTTTTTGCAGCGTTTTTCTCCCAAAAAAACACACCAAAAATGTACCGTGGCAGAAACGCATTAAAAACGCAATGCGTTTTTAAAGTGTTTTTACCGCGTTTCGCCCAGTGAGTTTTTTAAGTCAAATCTGTTGACTAGAAAGGCTTAAAAATGCAGTAAAAATGCAAAAAAAGAATTAACATGCTGCATCTTGGGTACATCTTGAAAAACGTAGCCAAGATGCAGCCAACAAAAGTTACCCAGTGTGGACAGCAAAATTAAAACCTCATGTACGAAGGGGAGGGAGAAGGAAATGCATGCATTTTGGTGCATGCTAGTGACGTCAAAAATGCACCAAAAACGCATCAAAAGATGCACTGTGTGAACATAGTCTACCTATCCAACACATACTACACACAACATGGATGCACAACAAGCTTCCACCACTAATCAATTCAGAGTGATGAGTCTCTGAAATGTATGCTACTGTCAGGCAATCAAAAAGGGCCACACTCTTTGAAAAGCTATGGATTCTTTAGAGGAAATAAGGATTAAACTTCCAAACGTTTTAGTCTTTAATATAAACAGTACAGGCTTACAAGAAAATATATAAAAAGGTGAAAGTAAAATAACACACAAATATGCAAAAAAAAAGGAAGAAATAACTGAAAATATCTAGTTTTCTTCTTTTTCCTTGGGAGAGAAGAAAATGAATTATAGCTCACAACCAGCATGTGAACACGTTTCTATTGTGCAACCCAGTTTTGATATCCTTGACCCTGGGCTCATGCTTTCAGTGAGGGCTCTTTTTGCCCATGACATTTTTGCTTCGTAACCTAAGTTCATGATAACATACTTTATATAAGTAGGAGTCAGATGGAAGAAAGTATAACTCCATATCACAATAGGTCTAAATGCAGTCATATTGGTCAGAAAATTAACTGTAAACACAAAATGGATATTTGAAGTCTATTTCAAATAGTTCTGGAACATTTCTTCCCTTTTACGGTTCAGACATTGGATCACTAATCAGAGTTTCCAAAGTTGTTTATATCTTTTAACACAAACAAACACCCCCTACAGAGCTCCTTTATTATCTACCGAATGTACTTTTTACTATTTTACCGTGGTCATAAATTAATTTTTTTTTTACTTTTCTTACTCACTATGAGTATATTATATTTTTCTATAGTATTTAACAGACTGTGACAAATTATAAAATTTATAATACACCAAAAGGCAAACATGCAACATATATAATATATTACAGTATAAAAAAATACAAGCAGAATATTCTTCTTCACTGTCCTTAATTTAAATTAAAATACTTTTTTTTTATTTTTTTACAAAGAGCTCGTAATGACACTGAGTATTGTGATTATGACAACCTATTCTTTACAAGTGGAGAACTGAATAGCAGTATGGCTGAGACTACAGCTTTTTTATCTTTAAAATGAGATTACAGAGCAGACTATAATTAATTGCTGGTCAGTGAAACACTTGCCTATTAAATTAGTCATTTTAATACATTCACTATTTTTCTTTCCCTGCAGCAAAAATTCTGTTGTAGGATGCAGGTTTTTCCATTATCTTATTCTCCAAGAAATAAGAAGCCGAATGGATATTTTAATATAGTTAAGTGTAAGCACATCAGTGGGTTAAATGCTAACCTGTTAAACACCTACATCTTACCTCTAGAACAACCATTTGCCATACATCATTTGGCGTAAAGCAAAATATAGTCCAAATGACAAAAAAAGGTGTCTAGGTTATCTCCTATCTTATTTTATATTTACAGGACATCATATAAGTAGGTAAGATAAATGTTCAAAAAATGGTTCTTGACCAAATCAAGGCTATAATTATGTACACACAGAATTTTTGTGCTGATTTTTCAAAGCGGAAACTGTCTGGAAACAGAAAATCTGGTTCATTGAAGCTTTTACACCAGTATTATACTATTGTTACCCAACTCTGACAAAGTAATATATATATATATATATATATATATATATATATATATATATATATACAGTACAGACCAAAAGTTTGGACACATCTTCTCATCTCTGGAATAACTGTTAAGAGGAGACTTTGTGCAGCATGGTAAAATAGCTGCTAGGAAACCACTGCTAAGGACAGGCAACAAGCAGAAGAGACTTGTTTGGGCTAAAGAACACAAGGAATGGAAATTAGACCAGTGGAAATATGTGCTTTGGTCTGATGAGTCCAAATTAGAGATCTTTGGATCCAATCACCGTGTCTTTGTAGAAAAGGTGAACGGATAGACTCTACATGGCTGGTTCCCATCGTGAAGCATAGAGGAGGAGATGTGATGGTATGGCGGTGCTTTGCTGGTGAGACTGTTGGGGATTTATTCAAACTGAAGGCATACAGAACCAGCATGCCTACCACAGCATCTTGCAGCGGCGTGCTATTCCATCCGGTTAGCGTTTAGTTGGACTATCATTTATTTTTCAACAGGACAATGACCCCAAACACACCTCCAGGCTGTGTAAGGGCTATTTGACTAAGAAGGAGAGTGATGGGGTGCTACACCAGATGACCTGCTCCACAGTAACCAGACCTGAACCTAATCAAGATGGTTTGGGGTGAGCTAGACCGCAGAGTGAAGGCAAAAGGGCCAACAAGTGCTAAGCATCTCTGGGAACTCCTTCAAGACTGTTGGAAAACCAGTTCTGGTGAATACCTCTTGAATCTCAGCAAGAGAATGGCAAGAGTGTGCAAAGTAGTAATGAAAGCAAAAGGTGGCTACTTTGAAGAACCTAGAATATAAGACATATTTTCAGTTGTGTCACACTTTTTTAAGTATTTCATTCCACATGTTTTAATTCATAGCTTTGATGTCTGCAATATGAATCTACAATTTTCAGAGTCCTGAAAATAAAGAAAACGTTTTGAATGAGAAGGTGTGTCCAAACTTTTGGTCTGTACTGTATATATACATATATATATATATATATATATATGTACATATATAGATTATATACATGTATGAATTTATACGAATATATAACAGTGCTTTAGATATTTAATGTGATCCCAGTCTGTTGTCTATTTGTATGAATTGTCTCTCTTTGAGTTTTTGTCTGTCTCTTTGTGTCTGTCTCTGTCTGCATCAGTTTCTCTGTATCAGTCTCTCTGTCTGTCTCCTTCTATCTCTGTGTCTCTATCTCTGTGTCTCTCTCTTTCTCTATGTCTGTTTGTTTCTCTTTATCTGTCTGTCAGTCTCACTCCCCGTCTGTCTCTTTCTCCGTCTGTCTCTTTCCCCGTCTGTCTCTTTCCCCGTCTGTCTCTTTCCAGGTCTGTCTCTTTCCAGGTCTGTCTCTTTCTCCGTCTGTCTCTTTCCAGGTCTGTCTCTTTCCAGGTCTGTCTCTTTCACCGTCTGTCTCTTTCCCTGGCTGTCTCTTTCCCTGGCTGTCTCTTTCCCTTTCTGTCTCTTTCCCCATCTGTCTCTTCCCCATCTGTCTCTTTCCAGGTCTGTCTCTTTCCCCATCTGTCTCTTTCCTCATCTGTCTCTTTCCAGGTCTGTCTCTTTAACCTGTCTTTCTCTTTCATCGGTTGTCTGTTTGCCCGGCTGTCTCTTTGCCAAGCTTTCTCTTTGACTGGATGTCTCTTTGCCCATCTGCCTCTTTGCCCGGCGGTCTCTTTGCCCGGCTGTCTCTTTCCAGGGCTGTCTCTTTTCAGCCCTGTCTCTATGCCCGTCTGTCTCTTTGCCCGTCTGTCTCTTTACCCGTCTGTCTCTTTGCCCGTCTGTCTCTTTCCAGGGCTGTTTCTTTCCAGTGCTGTCTCATTCCAGGGCTGTTTCTTTGCCTGTCTGTCTCTTAGCCCATCGGTCTCTTTCCCCATCTCTCTCTGTCTGTGGGTCTGTCTGTCTGTCTTTTTCTATCTCTCTCTATCCGTCTCCTCATCGACATCTTATCACCTAAAGCTGCTTTCATACTACGTTTTTTTAACATGCGTCATGAACGTTTTTTTGCTGTAAAAGTGGATCCTGTTTTTACAAAGAAAAACGCATGCAAACGTATGTGTTATTTTGCAGGATCCTGTCACTTGAAGTTTATGGGCGGGCATTGAAGTCATGTGATCGGGAGTGAGGGGAACTGAACATGATAGACTGGGAGCCGGCATCTGAAAGCTGCAGATGCTGGTAACCAAGGTAAACATCGGGTAACTAAGCAAAGTGCTTTCCTTGGATACCCAATATTTACCTTGGTTACGAGCGTCCGCATCAGCTAGGAGCCGGGCTGCCTGCTCTCTGCACACGTAACCAAGGTAAACATCGGGTAACAAAGCAAAGCGCTTTGCTTGGTTACCCGATATTTATCTTGGTTACGAGCATCCGGCGCTCTCAGGCAGGGGAGAGAGAGAGGAGAGAGGGAGGGGGAGAGAGAGACTAATCACGACAGGCTGGTTTCTGGGCATGCTCAGTAGAGCAAGCAGGATCCTGTCTATCAGCATGCCAGCGTTCACATGCGTTTGCGTGCAGTATAGTCAGGATCCAGTGAAAAACAGTATTTGGACGCAGCCACAAGTAGCGTTTTTGAAAAAAGTTAAAAACTGCAAGTCGCAGGATCCTCACTATAATGCATGCGAATGCATGTTGATGCGAGTCAATTGCAAATGCATTGAAATAAAAACGTATTTGCACTGGATCCGTTTTTGCGTTAAAAAAAGTTCATGACGCATGTTAAAATAACGTAGTGTGAAAGCAGCCTAAGCTTCTTATACTAACAGTTAATTTTGTTCCTATAGCAACCACTGACAGTTGCTATTAATAGCCTCTAGCTCCCACCTCCATTCAGTTTAATGGAGACATGTTTTTTAGAGAGTAACTGTAAAGTGCTGTGTTAGATTTTCCTGTCAAAACATAGTCTATGACATTCCCTGAGTCACATGGGGCATCTGTGCAAAATTTCGTTATTGTACGGATTCCTTTCGTGGACATACACACACACACACACACACACACACACACACATACACATATACACTCAGCTTTATATATTATATATATATATATATATATATATATATATAAAATTGCCTTATTCTGTCTGTCTGTCTGTCTTTCTCCAAAATTCTGTCGTTACCGCGACAAGCTTCTCATTGGCCGCTCGCCTCGGCTCCGCCCCCTGCACGGATTGGTCGCTTGCCTCGCCTCGGCTCCGCCCCCCGCACGGATTGGCCGCTTGCCTCGCCTCGGCTCCGCCCCCCGCACGGATTGGCCTCTCGCCCCGGCCCCCTGCACGCATTGGCAAGTCGGCCACGCCCCTCCCCCCTCACACATTGCACGCCCGCCCTGGCCCCGCCCCCCACACGCATTCCCCCAACCAACACTGAGCCCCGACTCCCAGGTGAGTGCTGTACTCCCGGAAGCCCACTCCAGCGTACGCCGGCAACCCAGCCGACACATACCCTCGCATTGCTGGGGTTGCCGGCGTACGCTGGTGTGGGCTCCCGTGCGTGCGGGGGGCGGGGTACGCTGGTAACCATGGTACACATCGGGTAATATTGTGCAGCATGGTTACCAGCGTACACCGGCTCTCGGTACACATGTGCAGAAGAGAGAAGACAGAAGAAAGAAGACCCCCGATCATACTCACCAGAAGCCGAGCGGGAGCAGGTGAGCGCATCAAGGTCCTGCAGCGGCGGAACACACACACACGCACACACATAAGAACAGACACACACACATCAGATCACACTCACTCACTCTCACACACACATCAGATCGCATCCACACACAACAACATTCAGTGATATCACTTGCTTCTCGGCGGCGATACTGTGCGTGCAGTGACCTTCCAGGACCTGCCAGAGGATCACATGGCCGGAAGCATGTGGTATCTCCGGATGTTGTGAGTGTGTGAGCGTGTATGTGCGATATCGTCAATGTGTGTGCGCGTGTATGCGATATGCGATCGGGTGTGCGCGTGTATGTGATCGGGTGTGCGCGTGTATACGATCGGGTGTGCGCGTTTATGCGATCGGGTGTGCGCGTGTATGCGATCTGGTGTGCGCGTGTATGCGATCGGATGTGCGCGTGTATGCGATCGGATGTGCGCGTGTATGCGATCGGGTGTGCGCGTGTATGCGATCGGGTGTGCGCGTGTATGCGATCTGGTGTGCGCGTGTATGCAATCGGATGTGCGTGTGTATGCGATCGGATGTGCGCGTGTATGCGATCGGATGTGCGCGTGTATGCGATCGGATGTGTGCGTGTATGCGATCGGATGTGTGCATGTCGGCAGAAGGCAGAGGAGCACGGCGTGCAGCACAGCTGCTGGGACCGCCCACCGGAGGGCACAGGCAGAAGTCGGGTTTGAGTGTATGCGATCAGATGTGTGCGTGTATACTGTCTGATGTGTAACTGTGGAGCACGATGGGGGGTGCACAGCATGGGGGATGGAGCACGATGGGGAGTACGCAGCATGGGGGATGGAGCACGATGGGGAGTGTGCAGCATGGGGATGGAGCGTGATGGGGAGTGTGCAGCATGGGGGATGGAGCGCAATGGGGAGTGCGCAGCATGGGGGATGGAGCGCGATGGGGGGTGCGCAGCATGGGGGATGGAGCGCGATGGAGGGTGCGCAGCATGAGGGATGGAGCACGAGGAGTGCGCAGTATGGGGGATGGAGCACGATGGGGAGTGCGCAGCATGGTCGATGGAGCACGATGGGGAGTGCGCAGCATGGAGGATGGAGCACGATGGGGAGTGCGCAGCATGGGAGATGAAGCACGATGGGGGTGCGCAGCATGGGGGATGAA
Source organism: Anomaloglossus baeobatrachus (assembly GCF_048569485.1). Taxonomy (NCBI): domain Eukaryota; kingdom Metazoa; phylum Chordata; class Amphibia; order Anura; family Aromobatidae; genus Anomaloglossus; species Anomaloglossus baeobatrachus. The sequence continues at coordinate 155,938,556 of NC_134354.1, read as the reverse complement.
GCACGATGGGGAGTGCGCAGCATGGGAGATGGAGCACGATGGGGGGGTGCGCAGCATGGGGGATAGAGCACGATGGGGGGTGCGCATCATGGGGGATGGAGCACGATGGGGGGTGCACAGCATGGGGGATGGAGCACGATGGGGGGTGCGCAGCATGGGGGATGGAGCACAATGGGGAGTGCGCAGCATGGGGGATGGAGCACGATGGGGAGTGCGCAGCATGGGGGATGGAGCACGATGGGGAGTGCGCAGCATGGGTGATGGAGCACGATGGGGGTGCACACTTCCCCCCAAAACACACGCACATGCGCACCGCACAACACACCACACACACACTGGGAACCACAAACACCGCCCTACATAGACACCCACACACACAGACAACGCCGCACACACACAACACCCAACACACAAACACCGCAGCATACACAAATATACACACATACCGCACAACACACACACATTGAACAAAACATACCTCCCCCAAAACACACACACGCACCCCACACAAACCGCGCAACACACACAGCACAACACACAGATAACACTGCAGACACACAGCGCTCCACAAACAACGCAACACACGCACAGCGCTCCACACAAACAACACCGCTCTCACACACCCCCACCCAGACAATACCCAGAACATTTACAGCGCCCTACACAAACACTTGGCAACTACACACAACAACATCTATATATATATAACAAAAATCATACATTAACTACACAATAAATTCTAGAATACCCGATGCATTAGAATCGGGCCGCCTTCTAGTATATATATATATATATATATATATGTATATATATATGTATATATATATATATATATATATATATATATATATATATATACGATGTTCCACCATGAACTTGTTGCATTTATAATTATTTATATTGTATTTAATAAAAAAAAAATGTTGATACACGTTAACATTAGGCATTTGATCTTTCTTTTCTTTTGTTGTACTACATGTTTTTCACGATTTTGCCCCAAATTGATTGTCCATAAATGCCGTCAAATATGACGACAACTCTTACATATATCTTTAAATAAGATTTAGTCACATGAGTTGATATAATAATGCATGTTGCTCTACTGCAATTTTTTTTTACCTCTGACAAAGTGAGCAGAGCAGAGGTGAGACAGGGATGTGGCATCATAAAATTCATCATATGCAGCAGTGTTGGGTACACCACAAATCTTACTCCAGGAGAAACTGTAGTAGGATTTGGGGAAGGCACACATAGAGATTTACACCTTTTGTCCAATGCTTTTGATTCATAGAGAAGCATATGCCTTTTCATAAATCTGAAGCATCTAACTCCAGCACATTTCCTCATCAAGACTTGCATGGACGACAAAGTCTTGAAGAATTGGGCCCAATGTTTTTGAGAAGTTTTGAGATTTGGAGGAGTAGAGTTGCTTCAAAAATTTCTAAAACATCTCAAAAGGCATTTAGCCCAAAGGTATGTTCACACAAAGGTTTTTACATAGATTTTGAAGATAAACCACTTCAATATATACATTATATCATAATCTGCTTCAACATCCACACCAAAAATCCTGTATATGAACTTATCCTAAGCTTCACATTTGAAATTTCAAGTCTAAAGCTGCTTTCTTAGGAAAAGTGATGGCGACCGTGCTCACCACTGCTTGTTAAGGCCACGTCTCACTAAGCAACATCGCTAGCAACATCGCTGCTGAGGCACAACTTTTGTGACGCAACAGCGATGTTGCTAGCGATGTTGCTGTGTGTGACATCCAGCAACAACCTGGCCCCTGGTTTGAGGTTGCTGGTTGTTGCTGAATGTCCTGGACCATTTTTTAGTTGTTGCTCTCCCGCTGTGAAGCACACATCGCTGTGTGTGACAGCGAGAGAGCAACAACTGAATGTGCAGTGAGCAGGGAGCCGGCTTCTGTGGAAGCTGGTAACCAATGTAAATATCGGGTAACCAAGCCCTTTCCTTGGTTACCTGATATTTACCTTCATTACCAGCGTCCTCCACTCTCACGCGGCGAGTTCCGGCTCCCTGCACACATAGCCAGACTACACATCTGGTAATTAACCCGATGTGTACTCTGGCTAGGAGTGCAGGGAGCCAGGGCTAAGCGGTGTGCGCTGGTAACCAAGGTAAATATCGGGTTGGTTACCCGATATTTACCTTAGTTACCAAGCGCAGCATCGCTTCCACGCGTAGCTGGTGGCTGGGGGCTGGACACTGGTTGCTGGTGAGATCTGCCTGTTTGACAGCTCACCAGCAACCCGTGTAGCGATGCTCCAGCGATCTCTGCCAGGTCAGGTTGCAGGTGGGATCGCTGGAGCATCGCTTAGTGTGACGATACCTTTAGTTGATCAAGCCTTGAGCATCTAAGTTTGAAAATGCTCGAGTTTCCCATTGACTTCCATTACACTTGGTACTCAAGTCGCATCTGAGTAAACAGTCATTGTGCAAGGAGGTTGAGATGAGCTATCAAAGTACGTCACCCATTGTGGATCCTGAGTTTTATGCCTCCAACTTTAAAATGACAGTTATCTACCATTGTAATTTTATCAGGGATGATCATGAGAAGACTCTTGAGAAGTGACCTCTACAGCATAGCAGTTTTCATGCAGATGTATGACTCTATTTGTTGCAATTTCATCCTAAGTAGGTTTTCTGACCCCGGTTGCTTCTTGTTTTCTAAAAAGTGTGGCAGTTATTCACTTTTTGCTGTGGTGATGTACCAAGATACTGTATGTAACAATTGTAAATTACATGTAAGACTTGACAATGCTGCTTAAATACCAAAATAGATAAGCGAGTAAATGAAGTGTAATAAAATAAAATGTTTGCAGATTCCGCCTTCAGCGTCGTGATAATGCTTCTTTTTAAAAGCATGGTCGATCTGTTTGGCAAATTAAATTACTGTCTGTGACATTTTGTAGGTTAAATGTAGGTGATTAAAACATTCATATACAAATTAAGCAAATGTGCTTTAAAAACATTTACACTTTGTCTCCATAGCAACCAAATGTGCATCCTGTCTGTATTTTATTGTTAGAGCTGTTTTATAGTAGACTGAGGTTTTCTTTGAGTTTGACTAATGATAGATGAGAAACCTATTTAAAGGGATTAAATGGGGGCAAACAAAGCAAATTGACAGCATCTGACATATAGAGCAATGCAAATAAGGGAAAATGACACCCTGATACATTGGAAGCAAGGAACGTAAACATTGACTTTACTTACAATTCATCCTTTGTAAGCCGACGGTTGTGATGTTAAATAAATGAATGGCTGTGAAGCTAGGGGTATGGAGATTCTTTCATTTATCTTTCTATAAATAGTTATTATTGTATATGTCGGAGATTCTCAAAATTTGAAAAAACTTGACCCTCGAAATTTTTCACGATCCTTATAAACCCCATAAAATCATGCATCAGTAAGTGGTCTCAAACTAACATATTCACAGAGCATATTTCATTAACATTACTTATTTCCCATATTTTTTGTTATTTTTTTGTATAACATGTGAGGCCAAATAAACCACAATGTGAACTGTATTACAATCACAACTGAGTTCAAGCAAGGGCAATAAATGGATGAAATGAGTTAAGGTTTCTTTACATGGACCGAGCTTTTACCGACCAGCAGTCGGTTCCATGCCTGTTTATGAAAGTAGATAAAAGTAACTGAAAACAATGTGTGCTGAGCGCTCTATGACAAATCGCTCGGAGCACATAGACATCCATTGTTCTTGGCAGTTTGAGTCCTGTTTACACACTACCACACTGATCGATGACTTTTTGTGCAGCACAAAAGATCATTTCACTTGCTGAATGAGCATTTTGCTTGTCATTTGGTGACTGGCATTTTGCTTACATGGCACGATAATTGTGAAACATGCATTTTTATCAGCACTAGTTCACAAATATCTTGCAGTTATAATGTCTTTTCAGACATGAAAATTTATTCCATTCCAAGCAAAACATCTTCTAACAAGTTAAAAAGATTTTCCGATGCAGGTAAAACTTTATCCAAGAAGTGCAACCTGCCAAATACAAACTGTGTGCAATATGCACACTGTTAGGATTTGGCTCTGCTAGCCTGTTTGAGCTGTCCTCATGTGACCCCCCACTTATGTGATTTGCATACATGAAAATTTGTCCCATTCCAAGCCTAACATCTTTTAACAAGTTAAAAAGATTTTCTGCTGCAGGTAAAACTTTATCCAAGGAGAGCAACTTGCCAAATCCAGACTGTGTGTAGTATGCACACTGTTAGAATTTGGCTCTGCTAGCCTGTTTGAGCTGTCATCATGTGACCCCAATTTTGTGATTTGCATACTTGAAGTCACGTACCTTCTAAATTCTCACCAGCTTCTCTTAACAGAAGCTGATGAAAAACTAGTCAGTATATGTCAACAAATATGCAAATTGCATATGTGCGACCGCATGACAACCAGTCTAAGTGTCTGGCAGAGCCAAATCCTAACAATGAATATTATATGTTGATAGTATTCGGTAAGATATACTACTTGTAAAAAAATTACCATGGTGTGAAAAACCTCCTTAATGAATATTTCCCTAAGCAAGGAAGGTGTTTTATTGTGGCTGATGGTAGTTAATATAGTTGTTTGAGTTGAATTCTGCTAAATTCCCTGTTATTAGTTGCAACGGGCAGTGCAACAATTCCAAACCTCACTGTTCCATGGTCACACGTCAACATGCAGCTCTGGTCAAAAAGTAAGTAGTTTGGTTTCCATAGAAGCCTGTTTGTGATACACTAGCATATATAGTAGTATTAACAGGCTGTACATCTGTCCGAATGGTATTTCCAGCCCAATTACAAATTAACATGCAGCTAATGGGATAATACCGTGACTGAGACCACCCGGTCCCATGAGTAAGCACTGATGTTAACTGTTTCCTTGATTTTAAGACATGTATACACTAAAACTGGTGAGATCCCTTGAGTCTGAGCTGCTCCACTAGCTGTTTAAGAGCTTGGGAGTCACATATAAATTCTACCTGAGACTTAAAAGATAACTTTTATTTAGTACAAATAAAAATACTTATAAAAATTACCAAAAAACACAACTATAAAAACTGGATTAATAATCTTATGGTTGGTTCTAAACTGCACCTTCTCTCTTCCTAAATACTAATGATCCTGCCTCACATCGGAAGTACACCCTAATGTTAGTCAGTGCCACCACTCCACGGTGGCTTTCCCATATTTATCTCCACTTGCCCTGTCAATAATTAAGGGGCTAGTGATATAATATGATAAACTATATGGCAAACTAATCCTAATGGATCCATCCTGCCAATATTATTTGTCTACCGTCCTCTAACGTATCAATATAAACATACATGCACATATTTAATTCACATAAATAGGCAAAAATAAATTATCCATTGATGACATTCTATCAGCCCTCATTGAACAAAAAACAAAGCTAAATATTTTCCTAGGCACAGTTTTTACATGTTCAGTCTTAGCAACAATATTCCAATTAATCCATGTCACCCAATTCTTTATTAGTCATTGTTATTAGTCCATAATTGACTTTTTGTTAGTATAATGGTATTTGTTCAGTCACAGTAAGGTGGTATTTAATATTTCTCATGATCCCTTCAGTGGTTACACCCAGCTCTAGCCTGGTCATGTCAGGGGTTAACTTCTAGGGATGATCGAATAGCAGAAATATTCGGCACTGCCCATAATCGCCGAATAGGTCGCCGCTATTCGACTATTTGTGAATATTCGGTGCGCAATGTAAGTCTATGGGAAACCTGAATAGTTGCTGAATAGCAACTATTCGGGCTTCCCATAGACATACATTGCGCATCGAATATTCTCATAACGGCGACCTATTCGTCTGATATTCACGAAGCCGAATATTGCCGAATATTTGTGATATTCGATCATCCCTATTAAATTCTGTTGCCTCGTTCTGGATCCCAGGACACTATATCTTGCCTCTCTACCTATGGTTTAGTGCCAGTGATATTTCTGCCTTGCCGCGTGTATACTGGCTCTGGTGAGTGTTCCCGATCTGTCCTGCCTCCCTGCTATTGTGTCCTGACTTGTGCTCTCCCCTGTTTGTCTGCCTGTCCCGGTCCCTGACTTCCCACTCTTGTCTGTTGTTTGTGTTTCCCTCTGCATACCTGATCTCCCGGCTTCATGGATATTCAGTTCTGTTTTCTGACTTGATTGTGATGCTTCCCTTAGAGTGACTTGACCTTTCTGGCTACACCCTGACTGTTTGACTACTCTATTGCCCCCTGGTGGTTTGCCTGTTAACTGCCTGCTGAAGTTTCTTTGCTGTACTTCACCTGCCTTTCTGTTACAGTGTGACTTAGTCTCTCCTTCACTACTCTGCTGCCACCTAGTGTGGAATACACTGTACTACGTCTTACTAGCCCTTTGTACAGCGTGACAATATTTCTATAGTCATTTTATATACAAACTATAAGACTGTGTTGTTCATATATCATTGTTATGTTTATTAATATTATTTTTTAAGGGAGAAAGGAACACATATCCTGATATACCCTAGCTGGGCCACAGAAGCCCATACATCCATGCAATGGGTGGTAATGGTGGATCTAGGTCCGAATGCCAAAAATAGAAGCAATGTCTATGTGACTGATCAACGAAACAAAGGAGCATTAGCGAGAAGTAGCAATGGAGAAATAATCTTTAAAATAGGACAGTCCTCTTTATGTAATATGAATCAACATCTTTACACAAAGCAAAAATGTTTCTTCTATTATTTAATTTAGTATCCACTTTGTCTTAAAAATAATTTTAAAGTTGTTACCCTCCATTGTTTTTTTTAACTAAACGTTATACCACCATCACTAGATTTCCGATTTACAACTTATATATTAAGCTCACTGATGCTCTTTTCTTGCAATTTGAGAATAGCATTGTTATAAGAAGAAAGAGTGCTAGTGTTTTCAGTTTTTCTCCATCTTCCCTCATAAAACTATCACTGTATTTTGGCTAGATGGATGTTTGCAAGGGTCATTGCAGCTTAGTTACTTACAATAAGATGGGCAGTTGAGGGAAAGAGGTTATAAAAGTGAAAGGAAGAAGTACTAACGCTGCTGTGAATTTTGATAAAGGGCTATTGTGAATTTTCAAAAGGCAAGAATTGACGTAGCTACACTTCATTCTTACCTTGATTTTCCATTCTAACATTCATTAGCAGATCTAAGCAAACTGTGAGCCCCAAAATAGAATTTACAATGTTATACATAAAAAAATGGAAATTGCTAATGGGCTTTCCCACTGGGAATTTCACTTACTGTTTTGTTGAACCTGTATTACCCACAGATTTTAAAGCAAAGTGTATGCTTGACTAAAATCATGGAAACCCCCTTTAATTTGTGTGTGACTCAATGCCTGACTTACAAAGCATGTTGCATGCACTTCCACTACTACTTCTATACAGAGGTGGTACCAACACAATCTTCACTGAAGGTATGAACTAGGTTCTAGTAAACCGCAAAAGATTAAACTCTCATAAATAATCATTCATTTTTTTTGTGATTTTTCACTATAAAATAATAAATCCATATTAGATTTCTAAGAGTCATTTCTTTTGAATGTAATCTTTTTCTGGTATAGATGAAACAATACATAGCTTTAGGAATTCATGAAATGCTCATCAGAACTTCCATAAAAGCTCACCAATTATAGAATCATTTTACTAAATCACTAGAAGGATCTGTGCTGATGTCATACCCATGTGACCAGAAGGGGTCACAGCCAACATAGCTGATACCAGGAGGCAACATTATTTTTCTGTTGTCTGAGGCCCCACCCCTTCTGGTCACATGGGTATGAAATCAGCAGAGGTCCTTCTAGTGATTTAGTAAAATGATTCAATAATAGAATTAGCATAAATAAAAGGGGGGAACAACAAGGAGGGGGCAGGAATCACTATGAATACCCCCTGAGCTATCAGTTGATCGGCAGCTGCTGCCACTCGAAGAGCTGCTCATTTTACAAACTTTATTTGCTTGTTTTTCAAAACCTATACATCCTAGCTGACAACTATGTATATAGTAAAGTATAGTATGTATAGTATGTAGAGAATCAGCATGATAGTGCCAGTACATCATACAAAAAAATGCGCAAATCGACATAAGAATATTTCAATTTTGTATTGCAAAAATACATAAACAAAAAATATTATTTTGGTGAGCATGACATCAGCAGGGAAGTGAAGACAAAAGACAATTGTTCCCAAACAGGTCACTCTAGTAAGAATTTCATGATAACTAACAAAATATCAATTAATTTAATAAATGCATGAACAATGCAATTAAAAATAGTTTGAAGGTAAAACTCCAATATATAAGCCCAGATAGACACAGGGGATAAATGCCCTTACAATTATACAGAACAATGGGTAAACAATATATGCAGAGCCATATAATAATGGTAATAATGTCAAATGGATAACAAAGTATGGGCACTCCCCAGGCACTGCAAAGCATATGCCAAAAAGGATATATAGTGAAGCCCAATATTGAATTAATAGTTTAATGTGGAGTTTACCAAAGGTTTAGGACACAGGCATTAATCACCAAAACAACCAGAATGCAAAGGGGGGATCGCAAGTGCATGATCGCAAATATAATGAAGTAATCAGTACAAATTCATCATTACCTGAGGAAACAAATGTCTTGTCTGGAAAGCTCCTACGTGCGTTTCGACGTGCAGTCTTTTTCCAGGGAGAGAGTTTCTCCCTGGAAAAAGACTACACGTCGAAACGTGCGTAGGAACTTTCCAGACAAGACATTTGTTTCCTCAGGTAATGATGAATTTGTACTGATTAATTCAACAATTGTCTTTTGTCTTCACTTCCCTGCTGATGTCATGCTCACCAAAATAATATTTTTTGTTTTTGTATTTTTGCAATAAAAATTGAAATATTCTTATGTTGATTTGCGCATTTTTTTGTATGATGTACTGTTGTTTGGCGTTGACATAGGGTCATGTACTGTGTTCATGCTTAACAGCCCTTTCTTCACCCTTGTTATTGGCAAGTGTTTGATCTATTCATAGTGCCAGTATAGCACTGGCTTTAGGTTATATAGGAAAATCCTGGTGATTGGTGGCTTTAGCTCAAAATCACTTTGCGTCATCTATATCACTAAAAGTGAGCAAATGGGCTACTGCATCATGTGAAATGTTATAATAATGTAGGATTAAACTGTAGTCAAGAACACGTAAAAATCTCATTCTGCAATAGCAACTGAACTAGGTTTACAATACAATTTTTTTAAACCTTTGTGTAGCAAATTCTAATTTAAAAGAAAATTCAGGCTATAGCACAAGATGAATAGTATTTCATATTACGCTTCCAATCTTTCTTCTCCACTGCTTTCTCTTCTTTTGCAAACTGCATGCCCTATGTTTTCTTATTTCTAAGCTGAACTGTAATTTTCCATTTTCACTTCTGCATTATGAAAATCATACCTTTGGAAAATGATAAAATGAACTTTTCTGTGGGTTTCATTATTTTGCTGCAAGATGAGAAAAGTTTAATAAGCGTTGTTTATCTCAATGTAATTTTCTGTGCATTTAGTGAACATACTAGATTTGTCTTCGGTTTCCCTCTCTGCGTAACAGATAGGGCCAATATCTGAGTGATATTCCTTTCTTTATAATTGGCTATCTTCTAGAAATATATTATGTACTTTCCAGATTTAGCACCTGCTACCAGCAGCAAGAAGAAAAGATGTACTGTATGCAAAAGAAGGAACAACATAACAAGGAAAATTGACCCAAGCTGCGCCCATTGTATACAAAGTGGTAAACTAAAGAATGAGAGGGATAGTAAGCATTGGGGCGCATTAAAAGATGTATAATAACAATTTTACAAATAAAAATAGTAGAATTTTGATTATAAATGCACTAAACATATATTCCAAAACACAGGTTCCTTCATTGTAATATAATATAATATAATATTATATTATAATATAATATAATATAATATTATATAATATATTATATAAAATAAAGCTCGCAAATGTACGCATTTTTATCCTAATACAATAAAGAAACTAATGCCGGCGTCACATGGTACGATATATCGGGCAATATGTCATCGGGGTCACGTCTAAGTGACGCACATCCTGCATCGTTCGATATATCGTACCGTGTGACACCTCCGAATGACTGTGAATGAGCAAAAATACTCACCTTATCGTTGCTCGTTGACACGTCGTTCATTTTCAAAATGTCAGTCCTCCTTCTGTGCTACGGTTGTTCATCGTTCACAAGGCAGCACACATTGCTCCGTGTGACACCACAGGAACGACGAACACAGCTTACCTGCATCCCGCCGGCAATGCAGAAGGAAGGAGGTGGGCGGGATGTTACGTCCCGCTCATCTCCACCCCTCCGTTTCTATTGGCCAGCCGCTGAGTCAAGTCGCTGTGACGCCGAACATCCCTCCCCCTTCAGGAAGAAGATGTTCGCCGCCCACAGCGAGGTCGTTTGGATGGTAAGTGTGACAGGGGTAAACGACTCTGTGAGACACAGGCAACAAATTACCCGTGTCGCACAAACGATGGGGGCAGGTACGATCGCTCGTGCGATCACACGATAGATCGTCCCGTGCGACGCCGGCACAGTATAATAATGAAAGCCAAACTAACAAGTACCAATATATGCCTTCTCCTGCTAGATTTTAAAGTGAATTTTTATTTTGTTACAGCTTGAAAACATCATGTAGGAAACTCTTGAGATATGATTAGAGAATTTTAGAAGCAGCTGCAGGGTGCTCCATCGCAGACTGGTCATCAGCCAAATACTTCAATAAAGAAGAACTCTGAAGCATCTATCACAATTTTTGCGAGATAACATAAATGCAGAAATAAACAAATAGACAAATAAATTGCAAAATATACTAGTCCAAAGAAAGTTTAGTTGCTAAATGTAGGATCATTTCCAAAGGAATCAGCATGCCTTCTATAAAATATACTAGTTCACCGTAAAATGTTAGTTATTGCAGTAATTTGCTTTTAATAAAAGGCTAAGAGTTTGCATTTTGGTGTTTGATCTGAAATGAATTACGTAATCTTTAACCGGCGGAACACAACAACTTTGGTCATATCTACAAATTAGCAGATTTTTTTAACATTGAATTTTCCAGCTTTGCTGAAGTTTATCAACAAATAATATTTGTTGATTCCTCTGAGAAAGGACACAATTTAGGTATGATTAAACCTGTCTGTTAGGTCAATGGATCTCTGTTTTGTATAGTGAGTACTGTTGACAAAATGGCAGATAAATCATTTTGTCTATCATTTCAAATACATTATAGTCATGAATACTGCTGCCTCAGCTACTTGTAGCACTAACAATAACACAGGCGAAAGAAATTATGTCAGTGAGGATAGCAGAGGGGTATGGCCATCAGTCATCTCTTCCATGGAAGCGTTGAAGGACAGGTACAACAATTTATCTTGGTAATAAGCCAATTTGGACTCCCTTTCGGAACCAGAAAAAATCTCCCCATTTTCGTTTTATAGAAAAAAGGTTAAAGCTATCCAACAGTTATCCCTTTGCAAAATGGCAACAATATGCAGTCCTCTCTCATGCATTTCAGCATACAGCTTACCAGCACAATTGAGGACCCTGTTTCATGATGATTGCTTGTCATGGTCATCATCATCTCCACTCTGATTGTTAGCTTTGTTCCCTGACTGTGCCAACTTAATAATCCCCTGTACCTGTACCTATTGAGTTCCCTCCTCCTTTTCCAGCTCCTCCAAATCCAGCAGCATGTAATATGGATCATGGGAGTTCACAGCAGATACAGGTCGGTGATGAACATGTGTAAATTGAAATTGATTTTTTAATACCATCTTGCATTCTGGTGAGTGGGTTTTTTTCCAGGATAAATTTGAGGTGGATGATGTCATGGATTGCACACTTGTCCATACTGACAAATTTTATCGCCTCTTTGGAGGGTTTTAGTTGGTCATACTTTTCCCCCCTCAGCTATCAATAGTGGATTTCAAAGTTACTCATCCTCTAATTTGGTTGATGCATGATATCATCAGTATGTTTGTAGGCCAGCTCAAGGCAGACGATGACCAAGTTATTGGATTCCATCAAATGTTTCTAAGAATCTGCAGGATCTCTGGCTCTGTACAAATTAAATGTTTCGGCTGGCACTGCATAACTTTGGTTTAATCGCCTCAAGAGGAGACAAGATAATACTAATCTACCCTTCAGTTTCTCATCCTTTTACATTGCTCGTAGGGATGCTTCAACATATGCAGTATCGAATTTCAGTTTAAAGCGACATTGTAAATTAGAAGGTGCTCTGGAACATCATTTTGTTACTTCAAATCCAAAAGAGCATGCTATGCCTCAAAAAATGGTTGAAATGAGCAATTTTTCCTGTCCATAGCCACCATCTTTCTCAAACTGATATATTTGTGAAAAAATGTTGCAAAATTGAGGATCTATTCCATGCAGAGAGCATGAGTTACTTTGCTCAAATGTAAGGCATCTAGAATGTTCTGGATATAGTCACTGATGACAATGTGCCTGTGCAATTTAAAGGTAGTCAGTCAGCATTTGATTCGACACTTGAAGCTTGAAGAAAATGGTCCACTGTATTGCTTTGATCTCTAATGCATTCAAGCTGTTTAAAATCACTTGACAGCTCTTTACCTTGTATGAACAAAAAGAATAAGAGTGATGTGTGGAATCAATTTTGTGGCCTGTGACTTTTAAGGATGGTGTCATGTCTGCTGAGTAGGATCTCCCCTTTCTGTGAGAACATTAAGTACACCAACACAACTTTACCAGGTGAGAATTTAGTTGGCATACCAGCAAATAAATAAGACCATGTGCTTGTTTCATAAACACACATCAAGGGCTGGATACTTGTTGGTGCAATGGAGAAAAAGGAGAAGATGTAGTCAGAGTATCACAGACAGTAGTGGTGGATGATGATAATGTAATCAGGAATAATCCCTGACAGGCATCACTTGAGAGTACTGGATGAAAGACAGATTTGCATAATGATAAGGGGAGAAGAACTTGAGGCTTGTTCAGATTGTTGTCTAGCTTTCATTTCCCAAATAAGCAGATGAGATTGCCTTATGTATGTATAGAGAGCTGTACATCTTAGGTTATATGAACCAGGACAACCAGGGGTTATTATTCTCCATAGAATCTGCAAACTGCCAAAAATTTATCTGACGACAACGTGCAAAGAACTTCCCCTTCAGCTGCTCATACTTACAGCTCATCACCACTGCCCCAGAGCTTTCAGATACTTGAGCATCCTACTCCAACAGCATGTGCAGCATAAATGGCTCCAGAGCTCATCGCAGGATGAATAGACTTTGCCTTAACAATTTTCTTATCTCCTTCACTGTGTGTCACTGAAGCCAACAATATCCTCCATTGTTGACACTGCATACTTGGCATCCTCGTTTGATTCCCAGGTCTTACCCATCAAAGAATCATCATCACCATTCCTGATTCAGATGACAGATGCCTCTGTGTGAAGCCCGCTTTATACGCTGCAATGTATCTTACGATGTGTCGGCGGGGTCACGTCGTAAGTGACGCACATCCGGCATAGTAAGTTACATTGCAGTGTGTGACAGGTACGTGCGATTGCGATTGAACGTTAAAACGTTCATCACATACACATCGTACCTTTCTCTAGAATTGCACGTCAGATTGTTCATTGTACCCGGGGTAGCACACATTGCAGTGTGCAACACCCCGGGAACGATGAACAGATCTTACCTACGTCCTGCGGCTCCCGGCCCACAATGCGCAAGGAAGGAGGTGGGCGGGATGTTTATATCCCGCTCAGCTCCGCCCCTCCGCTTCTATTGGCCGGCTGCCGCGTGACGTCAATGTGACGCCGAACGTCCCTCCCACTCCAGGAAGTGGACGTTTGCCACCCACATCGAGATCATATGGAAGGTAAGTACGTGTGACGGGGGGTTACTCGTTTGTGTGGCACGTTCAACAAATTGAACGTGCCACACATATGATGGGGGCGTTGCGATATTGTGTGTGAAATTGCAACGTGTAAAGCAGGCTTGAGAAGTACATGAGCTTTGTGTCACCATCCACTACACCCTGACTCCCACTTTAATATTTGACCCAACTCAAAGTACTACTGTCATTGCCATTAAAATCAAGGGTTACAAAGACAGAAAACAAAGTCTGATTTTAAAATTATGTCCTCCATCTTCTCCACCTCCCCATTATCCAAGTACAAAGTCTTAGGCGGGCTTTACACGCTGCGACATCGCTAACAATTGCTAGCGATGTCGAGCGCGATAGCACCCACCCCCGTCGTACATGCGATATCTGGTGCTTGCTGCCGTAGCAAACATTATCGCTATGGCAGCTTCACACGCACATACCTGGTCGGCGACAATGCTGTGACCGCCGAACAATCCCTCCTTCAAGGGGGAGATGCGTTCGGTGTCTCTGCAATGTCACTGCGATGTCACTAAGTGGCCGGCCAATAGAAGCGAAGGGGCGGAGATGAGCGGGACATAACATCCCGCCCACCTTCTCCCTTTTGCATTGCTGGTGGATGCAGGTAAGGAGATGTTTGTCGCTCCTGCGGTTTCACACACAGCCATGTGTTGTGCTGCAGGAATGACAAACAACATCGTATCTGCAGCAGTAACGACATTATTGAAATGAACGATGTGACACAGATCAGCAATTTTTTTACGCTTTTGATCTCGTTCATCATCGCACCTAGTATTTACACATTGCGATGTCGCTACTGGCGCCGGATGTGCGTCACTAATGACGTGACCCCGACGATATATCGCAGTAGCGATGTTGCAACGTGTAAAGCTCGCCTTACTGTTCATTGCTTAACATACATAAACTGGAAGGTTTTGGTGAAGTATCTTAATCTCTGAGGTTGCATTGGGTTAGGGGACTAAGGCAGGCTTTGCACGCTGCGACATCGCAGGTGCGATGTCGTTGGGGTCAAATTGAAAATGACGCACTTCCGGCATCACATGCGACATCATAGTGTGTAAAGGCTCGATGATACGATTAACGAGCGCAAAAGCGTCGTAATCGTATCATCGGTGCAGCGTCGGCGTAATCCATAATTACGCTAACGTGACAGTCCGATGTTGTTCCTTGCTCCTGTGGCAGCACACATCACTGTGTGTGAAGCTGCAGGAGCGAGGAACATCTACCAGCGTCACTGCGGCTTCTGTAGGATATGCGGAAGGAAAAAGGTGGGCGGGATGTTTACATCCTGCTCATCTCCGCCCCTCCGCTCCTATTGGCCGCCTGCCGTGTGACATCGCAGTGACGCCGCATGACCCACCCCTTAACAAGGAGGCAGGTCACCGGCCAGGGCGACGGTCGCAGGACAGGTGAGTCCATGTGAAGCTGCCGTAGCGATAATGTTCGCTACGGCAGCTATCACAAGGATATTGCTACTGCGACGGGGCGGGGACTATTGCGCTCGGCATCGCAACATCGGCCTGCGATGTCACAGCGTGCAAAGTATCCCTAAGGGGTACTTTGCATGTTGCGACATCGCTACTGCGATATCGTCGGGGTCAAATCAAAAGTGACGCACATCCGGCGCCGGTAACGACGTTGCAACGTGTAAAGCCTAGATGCGCCGATAAACGATCGCAAAAGCGTCGTAAATTGGGGATCTGTGTAGCGTCGGACATTTTCATAATGTCGCACCAATAGGAGATACGATGTTGTTCCTCATTCCTGCGGCAGCACACATCGCTGTGTGTGAAGCCGCAGGAGCGAGGAACATCTCCTTACCTGCCTCCACTGCCAACGCAGAAGGAAGGAGGTGGGCGGGATGTTACGTCCTGCTCATCTCCGCCCCTCTGCTTCTATTGGCCGCCTGCCGTGTGATGTCGCTGTGACGCCGCACGACCCGCCCCCTTAGGAAGGAGGTAGGTTGCCGGCCAGAGCGACGTCGAGGGCAGGTAAGTGCGTGTGACGCTGCCGTAGCGATAATGTTCGCTACGGCAGCTATCACAAGAAATTGCATGTGCGATGGGGTGGGTACTATCGTGCTCGGCATCGCTAGCATCGGCTAGCGATGTTGCAGCATGGAAAGTACCCCTAAGGGACAGAACAGAAACAATTTACAGAAATAATGTATAATATTTACACAATATTAAGTATTATGGTGGCAGTGCAGAATATTGGCTCATACTGATTGTGTAGTTGTCAAAGACTACATGGAGACTTCAGGCTGCTTTACACGCTGCAACATCACTTTAGCAATCTCATTGGGGTCACAGAATTTGTGACACACAACCGGCCGCTTTAGCGATGCCTTTGCGTGTGACACCTATGAGCGATTTTACATCGTTGCAAAAACGTGCAAAATCGCTCATCGGTGACATGGGGGTCCATTCTCTAATATCGTTACTGCAGCAGTAACGAAGTTGTTCCTCATCCTGCGGCAGCACACATCGCTATGTGTGACACCGCAGGAACAAGGAACCTCTCCTTACCTGCCTCCCGTCCGCAATGCGGAAGGAGGGAGGTGGGCGGGATGTTCGTCCCGCTCTTCTCCGCCCCTTCTATTGGGCGGTGGTTCAGTGACGCAGCTGTGACATCGCTGTGACACTGAACGAACTGCCCCCTTAGAAAGGAGGCGTTTCGCCAGTCACAGCGACGTCGCAGGGCAGGTATGTAGTATAACGGATCTGGGTGATGTTGTACACCATGGGCAGCGATTTGCCCATGTCGCACAACCGATGGGGGCGGGTACCCACGCTAGAGATATCGGTACCGATATCGCAGCGTGTAAAGTGGCCTTTAAATGAGTTTTGCGACAATATTTCATTACACCATCTATGTCTCTGCCACTAATATGAGTTTGACCTGCCTTTTGTATTATTATTATTTTTGGAACAGTTATTGCAAGCAGTGCCAGTGGAATGCTGCTTGCAGTTCCTATATTTTTTCCCATGCGATTTTTTTCTTTTTCTCCCACACTACCATATCCATAGCCAGTGCAACAGAACGGGACAAGAAACAGGCTGCTGTGCTTAGTTAATGGGTAGAGTTTTTGTTTTACTATTGGACTATTGCAACAAGGAAGTTTTCTTTTACATTTCTGGAATGTGCAGATTTTTACTTTGTCTTTTAAAAATACAAAACAGTGCTGTCATTTTCATGGACTCATAGACTTGTGATGGGATTTTTTTGTGGAAAAACACATGGACATATAAACTAACTCATAGACTATAATGAGCATGAGTTCTATACATGTAAAACACAAATAGAACATCTACATGACACACAGACATCTGAATGAGGCCATATATATTAAATGGCTTTTGGACAAACAATGCCAACGACCATCTCAATTAATCCTTCCATACACAGATGTTCACCTGTTTTCTCTATGAGAAAACCACCTGCTGACACATTGACCAATGTGTGATGCTAGTTACTACTTACGGGTAGTATAGACGGAAGAGTAGTAAGACCAGCCAGGGCCAGGTAACAGGAAGACACATCATGACACAGGGAGTAAACTGAACTGCAGTCAAGTCACAGGCCAAGGGTCAGAATTCCAGGAGAGTATATATAGATTAAGGGAGCAGGCATAGATGTGAACAGGGAGTGGTCGAAGGTCCAAACCCAGGAGGTAATGACAAAAACAGGGAGCAGGGAGGAGGGAAATTATGGTCCAGAGTCAAGAAACTTAAATCAGAACACAAGCATAAACCCAAGCCAAAAGCACAACTGCAGAACCAGGAAGTATGATTGGCAGGGTTCTGGGAGAGCTTGCCCAGTAAAGAGACAGAGTAATTACCAGAAAGGTGGAACACCTGAGTAATCAGTACCTCCCAGAACCTTCATGGATTCCTGTTCTGTAAAACAACCTGCCAGAAAGTACTCATAGAAACACAGCAGAGCATCTCCAAATATTCAAAATGCTTTGCACAGAAGAATAATTTCACTGCCGGCTTTGTAGTGCAGCACAGCATCACCTGAGTGCAAGATGCTCCTCACAGATGAATCATGACACAATGCCTGTTTTCTGAGAAAACAATGCATTTGGCAGCCCGATATCAGATATACATGATCATTTCCTTTCATGAACATCAATTGGCCAGTGTCCCCATATTCAATGTTGCAAAGATTGTTAATTTTGCTGTTTCGGCCAACATTATTTTGTATATGGGGTCCTTTAGTGACATTTTGACCTTATTTGAGATTATCTTTCATAAGAAGAATCAAGCCCAGCCTAGATGGCAATCTAAAGTTTAATTAATGAATGGCTAATTATTAGTAGCACTTGTTTATATTTCATGTGATGATCATCCAATAAATTTATTGCAACAACAAAAGACCATTTTGGTTTAGTTATTTCAAACTCTGCCAAAATAAATGAGTTCCTTTGAGCTAATGAGGGAAAAGCCAGTCATTTGACACATTGTTGCAATTTCTCCATCTGCTTATGTACAGTACATTTTTACTCGCAGCACACACCATGTATGCAGAGGCCAGATCTGCACAGGACTATTTACAGCCCTATCAGTGCTTGACAAATGCTAGATGTCAGTCAGTAACCTAGAGATCTATATGTGGAAGAATCCCATATTTCTGCTCTTTCATTTTCATTAGAGCTGAGAGCAGCTTGCAGAGGTTGACCTAATAAATGTATCAGGAAAATGGCTGCATGGGGATTCCATTTCTTTGCAGCCATTCAGGCAAATAACCAGCGCCCGTCTTTTGAGACCTGATCAGTAAATAACAATACCAAACAAATATGAAGAAAGGAAACATAAAGCTAGGGAATGTGTAGGTTACTGATAGAGGTGTCATGTAATAAGTGATTGCAACATTTTTTTTTATTAAATGTTTTATTTATCTTACAATATTACAAGAAAAAAAAACAGTTCCAATTTTAGAGGAGGTTATGGTAAGAGATCTGTAGTATTTTTCTTTACAAAGCAATATTATCCCAGTAGTTGCACCAGCATGTTTGTATGGAAAATACTAGTGCAATGAAAAACGTGAATAATAGAGACTCAAAGCTACAGTGCTAAATTATCTCGACCATACACCTATCAGCCCTACACATTCTTAAGTCTTCATTGCCAAATAGAAACTACAACAATATAGCTTTATTGGATCACATTGGATCGATACTTCTGTGATCCATTACTAACACTTGATTGTTTTGCACCGTGATGATATTACCACATGAGGTTATTTAAGATCATGGGTTACAGGGTATGCAGTCTTGTATTTCAATTGATTTTATTGCTGTTCAATAAAGGCTTTTGTATTATTCATACTATACTGGGTTGTGCTTGTGTTATGTGCAACATCTTTTTCTCCCCTTTTTCACTATTGGGTAATAAACACATATTAAAAGATGTAACCACAAAAAATATAGCTAAGGCCAGAGTCACACTTGTGAGTGAGTCGTTCAAGTCTCATATCGCATCACCCAGCACAGCCATATGCAAGCGTCACATGGTACGATCTATCGTGCGATTGCACGAGCGATCGTACCCGCCCCTGTCATTTGTGCGTCACGGGAAATTAGTTGCCCGTGGCGCACAAAGTCATTAAACCCCCGTCACACTCACTTACCTGCTGAGTGACCTCGCTGTGGGCGGCGAACATCCACTTCCTGAAGGGGGTGGGACGTTCGGTGTCACAGCGATATCACACAGCGGCCGGTCAATAGAAGCAGAGGGGCGGAAATGAGCGAGACATAAACATGACGCCCACCTCCTTCCTTCAGCATTGCCGGCGGGAGTCATGGGATGCAAGTAAGCTGTGTTCATCATTCCTGGGATGTCACACAGAGCGATGTGTGCTACCTCGGGTATGATGAACAACCAGCTCAAAGAAGAATAAACGATTTTTTAAAAATGAGCGACATGTCAACGATACACGATTTGCATATGATTTGCAAACGTTCAGAGTCGCTCGTAGAGGTCACACGGGACGACGTCGCAACCGATGCCGGATGTGCGTCACAAAAACCGTGACCCCGACGATGTATCACACGATAGATCGTCTCGTGTGACACCCGCAATACACTCTTCAAGCATCTCAGCTGTGTAGAAATACATGCAGCTGACTTGTTCCTGTCAGGAGAGTGTGCGGCCGTGCCCAGTGATGCAATGCAAGACCTGCGCGAGTCACTCGCAAGTGTGACACCAGCCTAAGATTAAAGAAATCCCAAATTTAATTTAGACTATGTTATGAAAATGTATTCATTTTATTAGTCATCATTTAATTATTTTGTATATAATTTTAAAATTAATGTGTCTGTTTAGCCTATGAGATATGAACAGAGAAAAACAGGAAGGGAATAGTAATGCCTAAGACAAGTTCAAAAAGTATTTTGGTAGAGAAGAACAAGTGAGGAACAAATGCTTTTTTACCTACTGATTTTTGCCAACTTCTTTATTGGTCTGAGAATAAAGTGTAGGACATTTTCAAGGATAATTACTAATTTCATTTTTCATTTAGATCTTATATTTATTAACTATCATTTTCATTTTTTTCATTCTTAAAGTTCAAACTGAGTGTAGTTAACAAGTCTTACTACTTTATACTACTCTTACACGAAAAATACAACACAGATTTTATTATACAGTAATCAATTCAATCAGCCACACGTTTTATTTAATTTCATAATATTCTATACCTATTCATTTAAACCTCACACTATACGCACTATTCTGCAGAAGACAAACTGCAATGTATTATACATTCCTTATCATACAAAGCAATTCCTTTCTACACCATACACTGAAGAATACAATACCCTCTATATACAATAAATACTTTATCATACACTAAATAAGTAAAAAAACACCAAATAGTAAAAAAGTCAACTCTATAATGCGCATATATGCTATATATACAATATATACTATATATACAATATAAACTGTGTATTTACTCATACAGTAGACAAAATATATTACTTTGTAAAACACAGCTTATACCAATGTACATTTACTAGTTTAAAAATTCTGTACAATCTAACAATTCTATTTATTCTGGAAATATCTCTTTAGAAAACAAGCATTCCTCCATGAATTACATTCCTCTCTATAAAACTGAAACACTATATATGTAATTAAACAAATTATGTAATAATAATAATAATAATAATAATATAATAAAAAGTCAATTAGCAAATGATAGCAAAAAAATACCGGCAAAAATAAAAAAGAATATATAAAAAGATTAATAATTGAGTATTAGAAATAATAGATCATAAGTGTAGCTGATGCTGGCTTATAAACTGCGTCCCACGTCTACAATGTTCCGTAATGTGATAAAGATGAACTATCAGTCTACATAACATACCTAGTGCAGTAATATAAATACCCTCTAATTAATAAAATATATATATATAAATATATATAAAAATTAGTATTTCCTCCGTACACACAACATTGTCAGTTATAAATGACTTTATGACAAAATGTAGAATTGGTGGAGGAAGGTTGAACTAGATAGACCTAGGTCTTTTTTCAATCTATGTAACTAGTAAACTAAAAGTGGTTCCCCACTCTTGGAAAAGATCAAGTAGTTTTTTACTTACATATTTCAGGTTCGGACCAAACCCTTTTTTATTTTGAAAATACGTCAATAAAAAACTACTTGAATTTTTCCAAGAGTGATTAACTGCTCTTTATCTACAGCAAAATCAAACAATTATTTTTCTCAGGTTTTGAGTGTTAAAAGGCCACAATGTGAACATGCACCTACAATTAGCAGCTATACCAAAATATTGTCAGACTCATTTTTTTGGGTTTGTGTTAGTTTCTTGTATTTTGTACAAACAATAGTGTGATTTCTTATCTATGAGTTGAGTTCATATAACTTTCCACGAGTTGTCTCTCTAAACAATCAGGCCTGAGTCCTGCTCTGCCCCATCTATATTGCGGTCTGTTAACACATATAGAGGTATAATATTAGGCTGGAGTCACACTTGCGATTGATTGCAGTGTGAATCTTGCGAGTCTCACATCGCATCACCAGGCACGGCCTGCTGCTCTCTGGGCAGGAGAAGGTCAGCTTCATGTATTTCTATGCTGCTGCCCAGAGAATAGCGGTCCATGCCAGATGATGCGATGCATGAGTCCGTGAGTCGCTCATGAGTCAATCACAAGTGTGACTCCGGCAATAGAGATAGGATCATGCAGATTTGGTACACCTTGTCATGGTAGGGCGGCTTTTACCCTTTTTCTATCAAAATAGTGTTAACTAAGTCACTTATTTTATTTATTATCACTATTTGTTTGCTTACAACAGGGTATTTTCTCATGTTTTCATCTCATGTTTTCTACTACAGCAGTGTGGTCAGTATTATATGCTTACATCAGTATCAATCATGGTTACCATGTAACAAACACTATGAATTGCTCACATCTAAAATGGCTTTTACATCTATTCTAAGCTTTTTCTTTTCTTGGCTACAGACATGAAGGCAAACGAAATATTTAGCTTCCTATCCACCCTGGGAGGAGAATGATACAGCATACTAGCTGTGAAGCATTTTCTTAATTAAAATCATGCCCCTAGCTATAGTCTAATTTAAAAACACCAGCGGGAGGTTTATTAAAGTTTATTATAAAAATAATCACCTCTATAACACACGCTTTCCCATTGAATGCAATAGAAGACAATTAGTGCCCTAGTTTGCCTCAGAACTATGTCAAGCACTTTACAATGCACAGGTCAATGAACTGTTACATTGGTCATTATAGGCCACCTTTTCAAAATAAGATTAGCGAGAGCGGTTAGAATAGCAGAAGTCTTGCTGTTAAACTTGAGATGCTCACTGGAAAGAATTCAAATGAAGCAACAATAAGTTGTTAAATGATAGAAGAATTAAGAAAAAAAAAAACGCAATGAAAAAAAAATCTCATTTTGTGATCATGAATGTATGAGCATTGAATCTTTGTCTTAATGAGCTCTCTGTGAATTGGCTAATTACCATACCTAGTTTATGCAATGTTAGATTAAACAGGAAAACCAGGCCACAGGGATAAACTGCAGAGAAAGCCAAGGATCTAATATCAAGGGGTTGATATTATTGTTCTGAGTTATTTACTTACAAAGTGAGGATGATCTCCATTATTCTCACTATAACCCTACCTGCTATTACTGTAATTAAAATGTAAGTCATGTTACAGGCCACCACGGATGAAACAAAGTCTCGTCTTTTCCTTATTTAAACCATTCGGGACACATTTTAATAAGATCTCCCATATGGACCACAGCAGGAATTCATGGAGACATTCAATTCTAAGGTCATGACAGCACTGGAGTATGCTCTAGTAGAAGAGTGACCTTCAATTGACCTTCCCAATGACCTTCTAACTCTAGTAACATATATTCTATCATACCGAAGATGTTGTTGCCAACAGCATTGTTGTATAGAATAAGCAAAATATACATCACCAGCTGTAAAAGTGAACAAATGATTTACCAGTCTTTGTTCTAAACTCTGCAAAATGTCATGTCAAGTTTAGTCAATTCTGACTTGCTTTGTAATGAATGTAATAATATTGTTGATAGATTGTAAATTCCAAGAAACACTCCTCAACCGCCTAAGAATACAGAGTCAAAACTATTTTTTTACCAGGCCTACAGTCACTGATGATATCAATATTACATTTGGGCCAAATGTTGGTGCTGGCGTAAGCTGAATAGATCCAATCTGTAATGCTAATTAAATGGTTCAGGTACAGAATATTTTGAATATTGGAACCAGACACATTTTTGCCCTCAGTTTATTTCTAATTAGCTAATCACTGCTACTAACTGTTTGGCTATAAATGGGA
This sequence comes from Anomaloglossus baeobatrachus, assembly GCF_048569485.1. Lineage (NCBI taxonomy): Eukaryota > Metazoa > Chordata > Amphibia > Anura > Aromobatidae > Anomaloglossus > Anomaloglossus baeobatrachus. Next base: position 155,914,686 of record NC_134354.1, on the reverse strand, counting down.
TTTTAGCATTTTTTTTTCCAGTAAACAATGCAGAAGGATTAAAGAGGCGTTTATTTTATCATTTCTTAATATATTTTTTTTTTCCAATACAATTTTAAAGCTTATTGTTATTTATTATTTTTGGTAATCTGGCAATCCTGAAATTGACTACTTTGGGCAGTCTTAAGACTGTAACCCACGAGGTAAAAACATTCACACCAGACTGGTCACATGGCTATGAGGTCATGGACCATCCTGTAAGTCATATGTAGCAGAACTGAAGATGCTCACCCACCTTTGGACTACGTCGGAGTTTTTTTTTTTTTGACTAATAAAGATGGAGTCCTAACTGTCTTCTGTTTTATTTCTAATAAAATATTTTTTCTCTGTATTGTGGTTTTATTTTACTGTTAAAATAACAGAAAATCACAGACGCTGTAACAGAGTGGGCGTCTGTGATTGGATGCTGGAGTAACCTGAAACCAGCCCATACATTCTAGCATCTAGATTCAAGGTTACTCCAACAGCAAATCACAGACGCCCATTCTGCTTGACAGCGTCAGTGATTGTCTGTTGGGTCCCTCACACATATAGTTGTGTAAAAAATAAATAAATTAAAAAAAATGACGTAGCACTCTGTGGTATTTTTGATTCTCAGCGCAGATAAAGCGGACGGCTACAGGCTGCCACCCCCATCTGCCTGGCTTTATCTTGGCTGGCAATCAAAATACAGGAAGCCCATTAATTTCTTTTAATTATTGAAAAAAAAAATAAAAAAAAATGTGTGGGCTCCCACCGTATTTTGTTTGCCAGTCAGGTAAAGCCAGATAGCTGGAGGCTGGAATTTTCAGCGTCGTACAGCCCAAGCTTTATGGGCTCCCCATGCTAAAAAACGCAGTCTGCAGCCACCTCTAGAAATGGCACATTATTTCTTAGCGCCATGTCCAGGTGCTTTACTCAGCTCATCCAGCGGCCCTGATGGTGGTGGCACGCTGAGTATTAAAAGGGTTAATACTAGCTTTGTATTCTCAGCTGGTACTAAGCCCAAAATTCATGCTGTCATGCCAAATTACACATGGCCACCATGAATTTCTAGCAAACAGTAAAAAAAACACAACACATAGAAAAAATGTAATTAAAAATAAAGCAAAAAAACATTTAGAGATGCCATCTTTATTATAAAAAAAACCCTTAGTCCGACGTAGTCCACAGAGAGAGCCATGTCAGATCTGCTTCATCACTCTGTACAGACATAAATAGAGAGAGAAGCAGGGAGAGCCATGTCAACTAGGCTTCATCACACTGTATAGACAAGTGTCTCTACAGAGCAACCAATGTCAGCTCTGCTTCATCACTCTGAACAGACAAGTGTCGCTACAGAGAGAGAAGCAGGGAGAGCATTGTAAGCTCTGCTTCATTGCTCTGTAAACACAAGCATCTCTTTAGAGAAAAAAGCAGACTGACACTGAGGGTATGATTCCACTTGCGTAAGACTCGTGCGAGTCTCTCATTTCATCACCCCGCATGGCCTGCCACTCTATTGAGAGGAGCGCCTCAGCTGCATGGAAATAGATGCAGTCAATCCACTCCTGTCAGCAGAGTGTGCTCCGTGCTGGGTGATGTGATTCAAAACTCGCACAGTGACAGTCAAAGTTCAATCCAGTCCATGAACCCTGAGGTCACCGCAAACATGGCTGAAAACAGCCAATGACTGCCGAGTGCAATGAATACCTGAAAGTTAACAGGACATTCCATGATGTCATAGCCATGTGACCAGTCTGTAAACCAAAGTCTGTACAACATTCACACCATACTGGTCACATGGCTATGACATCATGGAAGGTCCTTTAGTCAGTGGTGGTTACCCAGGGGCACAGCAATGATCGGATGTGGAAGCAGAAGCGGCCAGGAGACAGAGTCTGCAGGACGCGTTGCGGGACCTGTATGTATAATCATAATGTTTTTCAGTAATGTGCTTTATTTACAGCCCCTGGATCCGACCTGGACCCAAACTGTAACATGAGCTCCCCAGGAAAGCTCGTGTTTGGGATCGTGTGCACGAACACTATGTGTTTGGTACGGACCCCAAACTTTAAAGTTCGGGTTCGCCCATCAGTAGTACCAAATACTAAAGAAATGTATGTAAACTTTTGACTTTGAGAAGGTAATAAAATGCCTTAAAACATTCTCTCTCTCTCGTTATTCTGGAATTTGGCAAATATAAATAATTTTGGTAATCTTAATTGACCTAAATCGGAAAAGGTTTATTCTGATTACATGTCAAATAGTAAGAAAAACATGCAGATGTGTATTTTTAGATAGTGTATGTAAACTTCTGGTCTCAACTGTATATATTACTCTGTCATCATGTTATACAATTTATTCCCAAATGCAGCAAACCTGTACAGGGATCACAGAGAAGTCTGACTTCAGTTTGTGTTCTTCTAGGATTCATATATATGAAAGTACAGTTCCAGCTAGGGGGCAATACTAAAATCAATAGGATATCAGTTGCTCAGAATTTAACGACTCTGTTTCCAATATAGAGTCTGAATTTATTTCTCCTGTGAGAGAGAATAGTGATCCTGAACAAGTGAGTGTATATTGTTCCTCGTAGGTTCTACGGACAGGGATTCTAAACCGCTTTCATTGTAATGCTAAATGTTACATTGTTTTAGGAGATTAAAAGTGTCAACTTGAAACACTGTTGGAATATTAGATAATAATGTAGTTTGTTGTATTTGAAAATACTGATGAAACTGAATTTGAATAAAGCAAATAAAGTATAACATTTATAATATTGGTTTTAGTAGTCTATTATCATAAATAATACTCTATACTCCATGCAAATATTGGTGCTTCTTCATTGTGTAAATGGAATTTATACTGGTTTGCACTTGTTATACAATGCTGCAAGCATCTGGTTTGGCTTTTTACCCCAAATCATGTGGCAAAGCCCATTAAAGGGTTTTCATAGACTTTTAGGATTACTGATTACAATAGGTATCTCTACAGCTGAAGTCCTCTTCTTCATTAAAGAGACTATTTGACTATTTGCATAAATATATTTTTTGAAGAGTTTTGCATGACCTATAAATCTCTTTATGTTGGCTTTGCAGTCTCCACAAGGACATACGTTCACCTTTAGAAACTCTATAGTTCTTATTTTCCCTTTTTTCAATCTACCCTGTTTTTCCAAAAATAAGACCTACCCCGAAAATAAGCCCTAGTCACGGTTCAATAATAAAGTGTCTATGCAGCTAAAAAAGTTAAAGAATCATGCAAGACACTTAATTATAGGAAGTAGACACCCCCAAATGAGAGAAGAAAAAAGACAGAAAGCCCCGAATCATACTCACCAGATGCCAAATGGGAGGACCTGCAGTAGAACGCACACCCATACACATCAGATCGTGCACCAACACACATCAGATGTACACAATTAGATCACATACCCCCACATATCCAATAGCACACACACAAAAATCCGATCGCACACACACACACACACACACACACACACACACGTCAGATCCCACACACATCAGATCACACAAACAATCACACATCAGATTGAACATACAATCACCACATCCAGAGATACTGATTGCTTCTGGCTGGCAGAGGAACCTGGGACGCAGTACAGGGAAAGCATAGAGGACCTGTGGTGGAATGCATTGATGCATTCTACCGTCGAGGCCTCCATGTGTTCCACCACAGTTCCTCATGTTCCACTGCACTTCGTCCCATCTTCTCCTGCTGGATGAAAGCAATCAGCATTGCCAGATGTGGTGAGTGAGTTTGTGTGTGTGTGTGCGATCTGATGTGTGTATGTGAGTGTGTCAGCCAGAAGCAAGGGAGGACCTCTGTGGAGATTACCTGCTCGGCGTGCCCGCCATAGATTGTGGGAGGAACTGTGAGCCCCACAGATGTCTGGGGTCTCGTAAGTATGATTCTCCTGGTAAAGGGTGTCTACTTTTTGGAGGGGTAAACTTACCCCTAACCATGTTTCTCCAAAAATAAGACCTAACCGAAAATAAGCCTTAGCGCTTTTTTCAGGGCAAAAAAATGTATAAGTCAGTGTATTATTTTTGGAAAAAAACATTGTAGTTGAATGATATAATACTGCTGGGCAGATTATCTATACTGATTCCGATAGGCTGGTATATGAACAGGCCAATGTCCTGCTCTGTGCTAATTCACATTGAGGTTGCCTGACACAGGTTAAGGTTTTAATACCAGATACTAATGATGGGCGAACCCACAGATATCTCAATTTGGTGGGTCCAGCCTGAATAAAAAAAACAAAAATAACAATTCGGGACCAGAATTAATTCTGAATATCTGGCTGGACGCCAATCACCATATAGGTTTTGGGGGATCCAAATATTGTACTTTAATATTGTGATAGAAAAGGCTAGGGGGATTAGAGCAGGTGCGTTATACATACCGAGTCTTCTTTACTGGAGAGACAATTTGAATATTTCCTAGAGGGGCGTGGCAGCTATAAGTCCCCTTACTTGGCAGCCAGACTGGCTTGCAAAGTCTCCTTAAGGAGAAAAGTGTTCCCCCGTGGTCCCCACAGCTTTCTCATGAGCCAGATCAGACACCCCATACTTTGCACTAATGAGGGGCAAGCACCCCGAAACACCGTGTCTGCAAATTGGGATTCTGATCTGGCTTATATATCCTGAGTCATATTGTAAAGGATTGTTAAAAATCCACTTGTGACTTTTAGGATCACTACTTCCAATAGGTGGTGCTGTGCTAGAGTTTGTCTCCTTTACTGGAGAGACAATTTGAATATTTCCTAGAGGGACGTGGCAGCTATAAGTCCCCTTACTTGGCAGCCAGATTGGCTTGCAAAGTCTCCTTAAGGAGAATAGTGTTCCCCTGTGGTCCCCATATAGCTTCCTCATGAGCCAGATCAGACACCCCATACTTTGCAGTGACGAGGGCAAGCACCCCGAAACACCGTGTCTGCAAATTGGGATTCTGATCTGGCTTATATATCCTGAGTCATATTGCAAAGGATTGTTAAAAATCCACTTGTGACTTTTAGGATCGCTACTTCCAATAGGTGGCGCTGTGCTAGAGTTTGTCTCCTTTACTGGAGAGACATTCCAAATAGCAGTAACACTACTTTTGGGGCCACTCATTACCCTCATATATATTCACTGCTTCTCGCAACCACATACAGTCCCAGCATCTGTGATTAGTTGCAGTCAGACTACGCCCCTACCCTGTGTCGCAGTGTCTGAATTTTTTGTCTATATTGGTAAATAAATAAATAAAATCTGGCATAGGGTCCACCCATAATATGATACCCAGCACAAATAAAGCATACAGCTGCAGGCTGCAGCCCCCATCTTTGTGCTTATCTGGGCTGTTTATCAAAGTAAGGGGGACCCAATATGGCTTTTTTAACAATTATTTTGAAATAAATAATTTTTAAAAAACAGTGCAGTGTGCCAACCCCCCAGTTCTGATACCTAGCCATGATAAAGCCAGCAGCTGGGATCTGGTATTCTCAGACTGGGGAGACCAATAGTTATATCATTAAAATAGCAGCCTGCTGCAGACCAGAATTGTTGTATCCATTAGCTGCAACAATCCCCTCAATTTACCCAGCTCATTCCAAATTGCGCTGGTGCGGTGTTAATCGGGGTAATCTAAGGGGTTAATGATAACTCACAGCTGCCACTAAGCTGTAGATTAATAATGGGAGATGTCTAGGAAATGTCTCTTATTTTGATACACAGCCAAGATAAGCACATGGTTGGGGCTATGCCAATTTTTTTATTTATTCATTTATTTTTACACCCCTATAGACATACAGATTGAGAGTATGGTTACATGCAGTCAGACATGCTGTCACACAAAGTGTGTCACGCTCTCACTGCAACCAGTCACAGATGCTGGGACTGCTGGTGGGTGGCAAGACCAGTGAATATGTAAGAGAGTAATGAGCGGCCCCAGAATTAGTGTTACAGCCATGGGGGAGACTTGATAAGTATATCCCTATTTTATTTCATTTTCCTTTATTTTTTAATTATCCGGATGGCCAAATCCGTATAGTTACACAGTTATCTGAGCATTTTGTGCCTGGAATTGGTGCACAGATACTAGGTATCCCGCATGGATCCCGAATTTTACAGTTGGGGTTCGCCCATCACTACTAGAGACAGGATAGTACCATCCTAATTTGGTACACTTTGTCATGGTGGAATGGCTTTTCGTATTAACTAAGTACACTGCTTTATTTACATGTACTATTACTAATTATTCTCTTGCAATAGAGTAATTACTCATTTGGGGTTTTTTACAGCTTTTTTTTGTGTGTGATGTGCACAGGAGCTCTTTGACAGACTGAGGGGAGCTCAGGTTTTTACGAAGTTGGATCTGCGGGGTGCGTATAACTTGGTACGAATTCGAGAGGGTGACGAATGGAAGACCGCTTTTAACACCTGAGACGGTCACTATGAATACCTCATCATGCCTTTTGGTTTATGTAATGCAACCGCAGTATTTCAGGACTTCGTAAACGATGTGTTCAGGGATTTACTGTTATCCTCCGTCGTGGTGTATCTGGACGACATCCTGATTTTTTCTCCTGATCTGGAGACTCATCGTCAGGATGTCGTTCGTGTCCTTTCCCGTTTAAGGGAGCACTCTTTGTTTGCTAAACTCGAAAAATGTGTATTCAAGCAGTCATCCTTGCCTTTTTTGGGCTACATTATCTCACAAGAGGGTCTGGCTATGGATCCTGCGAAGCTCTCTTCTGTCCTGGAATGGTCCAAACCTCATTCCTTGAAGGCGGTGCAACGCTTCTTAGGATTCATAAATTATTACAGGCAGTTCATACCCCATTTCTCTACTTTGGTGGCCCCTTTGGTGGCCTTGACTAAGAAAGGTGCTAATCCAAAAGTCTGGTCTACTGAGACATCCCAGGCTTTTGAGGCAGTAAAAAGACACTTTTCAACTGCTCCCGTTCTTCAAAGACCCGATGAGAATAAGCCCTTCCTCTTGGAGGTTGATGCCTCTTCAGTGGGTGCTGGTGCGGTCTTGTATCAAAAGAACGGTGCAGGTAGAAAAAGGCCGTGTTTCTTCTTTGCTAAAACCTTTTCACCAGCAGAGAGAAACTATACCATTGGGGATAGGGAACTGCTCGCCCTGAGATTAGCCTTGGAGGAGTGGCGTCACTTGCTGGAAGGAGCGAAACATCCTTTCCAGGTCTATACAGACCATAAGAATCTGACGTACTTACAAACCGCTTAGCGTCTGAATCCTCGCCAAGCCCGCTGGTCCTTGTTTTTTTCCCGCTTTCACTTCTCCATCAACTATCTGTCTGGGAGTAAGAATAACAAGGCAGACGCTCTGTCTCGCTCTATGGTTTCTACCCAGGAAGAGATTGACGAACCTCATCTTATCCTTCCCTCCAGGGTTTTTCATACGCTCTCCCTTGTGACGTTAGACCAAATCCCACCGGGCAAGACCTTTGTGCCGCCTGATCGACAGAATGATATACTGTCGTTGGCCCACACCTCAAAGGTGGGTGGGCATTTTGGTATTAGGCGGACACGAGAGTTACTGGAGAGGTGGTATTGGTGGCCACACTTAGCCAGCCACGTCAATAGATATGTCAGTTCATTTTACTCGTGTGCTCGCAACCGTCCATTACGGCAGAGACCGGCTGGGCTCTTGCATCCTTTACCAGTGCCAGATAGACCATGGGAGGTGGTAGGCATGGACTTTGTGGGTGATCTTCCGTGTTCACAGGGACATAGATTTGTGTGGGTCATTACGGACCATTTCTCCCAGATGGTTCATCTCGTACCGTTATCGAGAATCCCATCTTCCAGGGTACTAGCCAAACTATTCCTCAAGCATGTCTTTAGGCCTTATGGGATGCCAGATCGTATCATTTGTGATAGAGGCCCGCAATTTGCTTCCCGTTTCTGGCGAGATCTTTGTAGCCTTCTGCAAATTGAGTTGAATCTCTCTTCGGCATACCATCCGGAGTCCAATGGTTTGGTTGAGCGTACCAATCAATCCATGATTATATACCTTCGACACTTTGTTGCTGAGAACCACGATAACTGGTCCTCCCTGGGCTGAATTTGCCCTTAACAATTCGCTGGCTGAGGCCACTGGGCAGACACCATTCGTACTCAATAATGGGCAACACCCTAGGGTACCGGTACCATTTCCGCTGCTGCACCTTCTCCTCTTGTGGCCGACTGGTCAACTAATGCCAGAGAGGTTTGGGATCGGACTCAAGAGTCGAGCCAAGCAGCTAAGGACCGTATGAAGACGGTGTCCGATCGGTTTCGTCGCCCGGCTCCTGTCTTTTCTCCAGGGGATTTTGTGTGGCTCTCTGCAAAACACGTGAAACTTAGAGTGAGCTCTGTCAAATTTGCTCCTCACTTCCTGGGTCCTTATGAGGTTCTTCAACAGGTAAATCCTGTAGTCTACCAATTGAAGTTACCCGTCCATCTTAGGATCCATTACAAATTCCATGTTTCACTGCTAAAGCCGGCTATTTTACCTCACGCTCGTGAAGTGCACTCTCCTGCCTCTGATTCCTCTCGCTCTAGCTATGAGGTATGAGCCATAGTTGGTTCTAAGATGGTTAGAGGGTGCAGGTTCTTCTTGATAGATTGGGAGGGCTATGGCCCGGAACATCGCTCTTGGGAGCCTGAGGAGGCTGTCCATGCTCCCGACTTAGTTGCCGATTATCTGCATCGCCTGTAGGGGGGCCCTTGATGGGGAGGTACTGTTATGGTTGCTGTGGCTCTGGAGACTATGTCCGGATTTCTTGCTACTGCACATGTGCAAGCGCTGGAGACTAAGTCCTATCTTGGAGCCATTGCATATGTGCGGATGACATCATCGCTGACACGAGGTCACATGTCTCTGACACCTTCTGAGCTGATTGGCCACTGGTCATGTGCTTGTGACACATGGTCACATGTCTCTGACACCTTCTATGCAGATTGGTCACTGGTCATGTGCTTGTGACGCTTTGCTCGGTGATAGGCCAGCGTGACGTCATTGCTGTCATTCTGGCAGCGGATTTTCTCTGGTGTCCTCCATCTTGGATGAGGCACAGAGTCTATATAAGACCCTGACGCATGCCGCCCGGCGCTCATTCCTCTTTGTTCATGCTTGAGGGTAGACGCCCTGTGCACGTCCCTCTAGGCATCTCTCTGTCTATGTTAGGTGAGTGCTACCGGCAGGGTAGCGTTCTTATACCTTACAGCTTCGGCTGCAGTCCGTATCCTTACCTCTTAGTGGAGCGGACATAGGCAGGTGCCTGAGGCACATGGTCCGGCTGAACCTTGTGATTCTACTCGTAGGTGGACGTTGCCGCTAGGGTAACGTTCCTTATACTGCGTCTGGCAGTTGTTCGTATCCTCGCACACTAGGGGAGCGAACAGAGGTAGGAGCTTTGTGCGGCTTATGCTGCTGTCCGTCTCTTTTGCACCACTAGAAGAGCGGACCTAGGCAGGTACCATATCTAGTGGTTCGTGTCCTCGCACACTAGTGGAGCGAACGCAGGTAGGAGCTTTGTGCGGCTTACGCTGCTGTCCGTCTCCTGGCACCACTAGAGGAACGGACCTAGGTAGGTGCCATTTCACACTCACTGCTTTTGTCTCTGTGATCTTTAACAGAGACCATTCCACACACCCTCCAAGTAAGGGAGGAATTGCTTTATTTTCTAATTATATTCCTCTGTGAGTTTAACAGAGGTATTGCACTCTGCACTTGTGCTATTATTTTTTAAAGTGGTACACTTATATACCCCTTATCCTCTGCCATAGTCTGCAGCAGAGTCTTTGCACGGTGGACCCTGACTGTCTGACATTCCTTTAGGTTTATTATCAGACAGCCCCCCGTAACAGAAATGGCCATAGTGTGAATGCGCTCTTACACATTGCATGTATTCCAGATTATGCTCCAGCTCATTTCTTTGTGGTTTTGCAAAACTGCAATACTAACTGAGTCACTATAATAAGTAAGTAATAGGAAGAAAATATGCAGTGCGAAACCAGATTTAAACTGTAAAGAGACTACACATCCTCACATGAGAGCCACAGCGAATTCATATGTTCAAGGTCAAAAGACGACGCTTGTCCCGAGAGTTGAATCTTTCTCATAGTTATAACAAAACTTTATTTCACCTGGGGCAAATGATTAGATTGCCACCATAATCTTGCAACTAGACACCTTTCCCAAGACAAAACAAACTCTGAGGTTCCCCTTCCAGAAATTTAATAATGTTCTCCTTCATTAAGGATAGGTAATCAATTCTAAAACCTTGCATATACTGTACCTTAGGATTTTCTAAGTTGATAGAGATACAATAAATTCCTCATTCTAAAGCAATGCACCTTAGATAATGAGCTCTCATGTGCCTAGCTCTCCCTGTTGTCTCATACACACTCACGCTGAAGTTGGCCAATGTTTTTCCACCTTTGACAGTGAGTTATAACATGTTCAATCCTTTTCTTTCCTGATATGATCTTCGGAAAGAGTTTGGAGGCTTCATACACATTAAGGCTGCTTAACACGTGGCAATTTATCATGCAATCGTATGTGTGATCGCACCCGCCCCCATTGTTTGTGCGACACGGGCAATTTGTTGCTTGTGTCGCACAAAGTCGGTAACCCCCGTCACACGTACTTACCTCCCGAACGACCTCGCTGTGGGCGGTGAACATCCTCTTCCTGAAGTGGGAGGGACATTCGGTGTCACAGCGACATCACACAGCGGCCGGCCAATAGAAGCGGATGGGTGGAGATGAGCGGGACATACCATTCCGCCCACCTCCTTCCTTCCGCATTGCCGGCGGGATGCAGGTAAGCTGCAGTTCATCGTTCCCGGGTTGTCACATGGAGTAATGTGTGCTGCCTCAGGAACGATGAACAACCGTAGCACAGATGGACATTCTATTTTTGAAAATGAGCGACGTGTCAACGAGCAATGATAAGGTGAGTATTTTTGCACGATCACAGTCGCTCGTAGCTGTCGCACGCTATGATATGTCAAACGATGCCGGATGTGCGTCATTAGCGACGTGACCCCGACGACATATCGTTTGATATATCATAGCGTGTAACGGACCCATTAGATTGACTAGTCCAGTAAAGGTTGGCATTAATATTGTGGATGGAGGCTTTTTATAATCTATATCAATTAACCGAAGTAGCGAGCGGCAAGAAGTGTGTCTTTTCCTTTAGAGAATCCAGCATGTTCAGCATTTGATTTAAATTAACAGTTCATTGATTTAAATGAAAACCACGCAATGCTTTATTTCTCCTGTGGTGACACTGGAAGGCAATTGTTGTCAGGCTCTCTGCAGATTAAAGCTGATTCCTGAGGGTCCCAGCAGCAGAGCTCTATAATATCCATTTTTAAAGAAGGGGGGACTTTTTTTTAGTAAAAAGGGATTGTCCAATACAGGTTTTACATTTAAATGGAACATTTCTTTAATGGTTCATGTATTCATTCATCAGTTTGGAAAACATCATTTTTTATAACATTCAAAATGTTTTTTATAAGATATTGGGAGTTCAAACCTTCAGTGTCACTAGAGACACAGACTGATGTTATTGCGATTTCAGATTTCTACTGTAGAAGTGTAGTTTGTTAAGGGTTTGTCAAGAGGTTTACATTTGTATGATAGAACTTCAGGCAAATGTTATGAATCTCCAAGGAACGAAAGTAAAAGTTTTGCTCTAGATATCTATAGTTAAAGTTACAATATTAATATGCTTAATTAGCAAAAATAAGGGAAAAGTTTTTTTCCAAAAAGTCATGGAGCTATTTTGTGAACCTGTTCTATGATGTCATGTTTTTTTCTATGTATGATGTTTATATACATACTAGTGGTAGCAAGTATTTCAAGTCCAAAATTACTAAAAGGATTGGAGTTGCAGAAATGTTTCTGGTAATAGCTTCTGCTGAAACAAACTTTGCATAAAGAATAATAGGAAAGGGCAAGTCTCAGTGACAGTCCTGGCCTTACCAGTTCACACTGGGGGTGACATAACAGCTGGCAGTAGAGGGAAGTTCCTGGAGGGCACTTGTACATTGTTTATAGATCCTTTTCATTTTGACAGTTTTTAGTGTATGTTACATTTGCATAATGAACTTGCGTGCCAACTGACATAAATTACAATCAAAGATGCCAAAGTAGAAAAAATACCCTTTTTCAAGGTTATCTTTGTTTAGTCATTAAAAAGTGCTACTGCATTAAACTACTTGCAGAAAAAGAGAGAAAATAATAGTAGATGGAGAGGTGTTTAACCAATTACTGCTAAAAAATAATCAGCATTTTAAAAACAATTACGTATTCTCAAAGACATTCTTAACTTAATATTATTTAAGTATCCTCCAAACCTCTTACTTAGGTAAGCTACTTACTTAGCTTCATACAGCAGAATCGGGACTCTTAACTTATTATGCCCCATGTATATAGATGAACGCTGTATATAAATCTAGCTTCGAAAACTAAAAATGTGCAAGAACACTATAGCAAATTGTACAAACAATAAATTCCTTTTTTGACCACAGTTTCATGCCTTATAGCTTATTCTCTCTTTTTTCACAATGGTCAATACGCTCATGACAGATGCTCATTGATCCTTTGCTTAGCATATCTTTTTGAGAAATAAGCTAACCAGAAGATGTCTTTAGGAATAGAGAAAAGTCTAACATGCCTAGAAAGCTGTGCCAAAGAAAAAGCCCCCGTTTTATTCCTATTGCGTGAAGCAGATCCAAAACTCTGCAAAGAAAACTCCATTACTCCCAACCTTTCTCCACTGGCACAATCTAAATTTAAGATAAAGCTATTAGTGGGCTTTTATTATGTTAAAGGAAAAAACACAGAAACAGCAGAAGAACATATAAGGGGTGCTTCACACACAGCGAGCTCGCTGCCGAGATCGCTGCTGAGTCACGCTTTTTGTGACGCAGCAGTAACCTCATTAGCGATCTCGCTGTGTGTGACACTGAGCAGCGATCTGGCCCCTGCTGCGAGATCGCTGCTCGTTACACACAGCCCTGGTTCGTTTTTTTCAAAGCCGCTCTCCTGCTGTGACACACAGATCGCTGTGTGTGACAGCAAGAGAGCGACAAATGAAGCAAGCAGGGAGCAGGAGCCGGCGTCTGACAGCTGAGGTAAGCTGTATCCAAGATAAACATCGGGTAACCAAGGTGGTTACCCGATATTTACCTTAGTTACGAGCCTCTGCAGCTCTCACGCTGCCTGTGCTGCCGGCTCCGGCTCTCTGCACATGTAGCTGCTGTACACATCGGGTTAATTAACCCGATGTGTATAGCAGCTAGGAGAGCAAGGAGCCAGCGCTAAGCAGTGTGCGCGGCTCCTTGCTCTCTGCACATGTAGCTGCATTACACATCGGGTTAATTAACCCGATGTGTACAGCAGCTAGGAGAGCAAGGAGCCAGCGCTCAGTGTGCGCGGCTCCCTGCTCTCTGCACACAGCGCTGGTAACTAATGTAAACATCGGGTAACCATACCCGATGTTTACCTTAGTTACCAGTCTCCGCAGCTTCCAGTCGGCGGCTCCGTGCAAGCGCAGCGTCGCTTGCACGTCGCTGCTGGCTGGGGGCTGTTCAGTGGTCGCTGGTGAGATCTGCCTGTTTGACAGCTCACCAGCGACCATGTAGCGATGCAGCAGCGATCCTGACCAGGTCAGATCGCTGGTCGGATCGCTGCTGCATCGCTAAGTGTGAAGGTACCCTAAGTTCCATGCAGAAGTCATTGGTCCCACTGGAACTTAGGATACTTCACTGGTAGAAAATAATAATTCTTTGTGTTGAATAATTATGACCATGTTCTTGTAATTATAAAATTTTAAAGTGCTTATAAAAATGGACAACTATGCAAATATTCTCAATTCTCAAGAATGGAATACTTGTAATTTTATTATTTAATGTGTATTGCCTAGGTTGCTAGCCAATGCTATAGTCTAGCACCAGTGTTTGAACAGTATTTGCAAGTTTTTTCCATTAGAGCTTGTAAGCACTGTTCTGAAGATGGCCTGTTCGCTGTGTGTTCTGTTCCGGGTCAGATTCAATTACAAAGAGCTTCACTGAAATTGCAGCATTCTAAAGCCTAGAAAAAAAGGAGCCAGCACGATCTGAAATTGGCATGCATCATATAAAAAGTGCAAATTCACAGATTTATTCCAACTGTAGTATAATAAAAAAATGAGATCTTTAGCAAATAATTGATCAATTCTTTGAGCCACCCCTGCCAACGTCATGGCAATTCTCAATAGGGGGGTCCTAACCTATATTATGTATTTCATGTGCCATGCGGCCTCCTAGATAAAGTTAAAAGCAGAAGCATAATGGAGCACACATACCTGTAATATATATACTTCTATGTTGCAAAAAAGGCAATTGTGGATAGAGGCCAGCCCAGGTCCCAGCATGTGGAGCACGCTCTACACATACCAGGACTATATCAGAACTGACCCTCCCAGTGCCAGACAGCAACCATTGATAAAGGCGGACCAGATCCAAGATGGTGCTTAATTAGCAATGCCTGTGGAAAGGGTGAGGCAACTGAATGTGAACAGCTACCAACAGGAGGAATATATTGCAAACCAAGATCAGGCGTGCATAGCATGGTGGTGACCAGCCACCAGCATTGGAAAGCCTACAGTTTGGGCCAGTAGAACAGCAATGTGGCTGGTCCGAACTGACAATGAAGCCGGAGTAATCTATTGCCCATCAAACAGGAAGCTATGGAGTTGGCAACCAGTGCACTTGATAAGATGGGCTAACCCATTTAAGATAAATGCCAAGGGCTCCAATTACTTTTATTTAAGCACCATTTGTCCAATTGCTGATATAGCAGCTTTCATCTTTGTATTCTAGGCCACCCATTCAAAATGAATAGAAACAAATAGCATAGATGGTGCAATGTCTGTATAGGGAAATCTTTGGTCAATGCCCTTTAGGAATCATATGTAATTATAATTTAAAATATTTAACTATTTTAATGTAGTACATGTTGTAAGCAATATTTTACCCAATATATACAGTGGGGCAATAAAGTATTTAGTCAGCTACCAATTGGGCAAGTTCTCCCACTTAAAAAGATGAGAGAGTTCTGTAATTGACATCAGAGATAGACTACAACTGTGAGAGATAAAATGAAAAAACAAATCCAGAAAATCCCCTTGTATTATTTGGCAAGATTTTTTTTGCAAATTATGGTGGAAAATAAGTACCGTATTTGATCAATAACAAAAGTTCATCTCAATATTTTGTTGTATACCCTTTACTGGCAATGACAGAGGTCAATTTTGTTCTGTAGCTCTTCACAAGTTTGGCATATACTGTTAGTGCTATGTTGGCCCATTCCTCCATGCAGATCTTTTCTAGAGCAATAATGTTTTGGGCCTGTCACTGGGCAACACGGAATTTCAACTCTTTCCAAAAGTTTTCAATGGGGTTAAGATCTGGAGACTGGCTAGGCCATTCCAGAACCATCATATCCTTCTTACGAAGCCACTCCTTCATTGCCCTGGCAGTGTGCTTGGGATCATTATCGTGCTGAAAGACTCAGTTATGTTTCATCTTCAATGCCCTTGCTGATGGAAGGAAGCTTGCATTTAAAATCTAACAATACATGGCCCTATTTATTCTTTAATGAACATGGATCAGTCATCCTGGTCCCTTTGCAGAGAAACAGCCCCAAAGCATGATTTTGCCACCATTATGATTCACAGTAGGTACGGTGTTCTTTGGATGCAACTCAGCATTCTGTCTCCTCCAAATACTATGAGTTGTGTTTCTACCAAACAGTTCTACTTTGGATTCATCAGACCATATGACATTCCCCTAATACTCTTCAGGATAATCCAAATGCTCTCCAGCAAGCTTCAGGTGGGCCCGGACATGTACTGGCCTAAGCAGGGGAACATGTCTGACACTGCAGGATCTGAGTCCCTGGTAGTGTAATGTATTACAGGGTTACAGTGGTCCCAGCTCTATGTACATCATTCACTAGGTTCCCCCATGTGGTTCTGGGATTTTTGCTTACCGTTCTTGTGATTATTTTGTCCCCACGGGGTGAGATCTTGCATCGAGCAACAGATTGAGGGAGATTATCTGTAGTCTTGTATGTCTTAAATTTTCTTATTATTGCTCCCCAGTTGATTTAGTCACACTAAGTAGCTTGCCTATTGCAGATTCAGTTTTCCCAGCTAAGTGCAGGACTACAATTTTGTTTATGGTGTCCTTCGACAGCTCTTTGGTCTTCACCATAGTGGAGTTAGGAGTGTGACTGTTTGAGGTTCTGGACAGGTTTCTTTTATACTGATAACAAGTTCAAATAGGTGCCATTACTACAGGTAATTAGTGGAGGACAGAGGAGCTTCTTAAAGAAGAAATTACAGGTCTGTGAGAGCCAGAAATCTTGCATGTTTTTAGATGACTAAATACTACTTTTCCACCATAATTTGCAAAAAATATCTTGCGAAATCAGAGATGGTGATTTTCTGGATTTGTTTTCTCATTTTGTATTTCATAGTTGTTGTCTACCTATGATGTCAATTACAGGCCTCTCTCATCTTTTTAAGTGGAAGAACTTGCACAATTAATGGCTGACTAAATACTTTTTTCCCCACTGTAGTGTAGGTAAGATACATTAATGTCTGCTGTATTATTGCTCCTCCTTTCAGAGGTCCAACAGAAATAAAGCATATTCAGAATAACCCGAGCTTACAATGGTAGAATTGACAAGACCTATATATTTTTTCTACTAGTTTAAAAGACATTTAAACATGTTATGTCACCAATAAACATTGCTCCAATAACCTACAAGACAAATAAGGCTTTAAAATCAGTACCATTAACATGTCTCCATGATTATTGACGTTAAACTCTGTGATTCTGAATTAATACTTTCTATTATCTACACCCTACTGTTTGTAACTAATATATAGTTTCTAAGTAAGAAGTATAATGAGTACAGAAAAACTGCATGATGAGGCTATTCTGTTTTTACCTTGCAACTAAGGAGACTCAGTTGTTTGTATAAGATCATTAGAAACAAAATTATAGATAATTTTGAATTACAATGATTGAGAACAATAACAGTTGTGCCAATAAAAGAGTTAAAGAGAAGACCGTCCAATAAAATCTACCTAAAAAATGAATAATGGATAAATTGATGGCATTCTTTTCACTTCCAAAAATGCGTTTAAACTTTAAGTTACAACTCAGTATGGTTAAAAGTCAAGGTGATACATCAACTTTAGTAATTGAAAAGGTTAAGTGATAATCGTTGTTGAGATTTTCCACTGTCTGTGTTACAGTCTGTCTGCTCAGTAGACAAACCTTTCAAGCCACAATCATTCTTTATAAAGTGTCCATCAGATTTTGGAGCTAGTCCATACTGTCAATACTACGCTAAAATAAAAATATGCAAACTCAACTTGATAAAAAGTTTGAAGTGATAGAAAACCTATGACATGAATGGAATATTACTTGAGTGAAGAATTGACTATATCTACAGAGGTGATATATTACTCAAGAAGCAGAAAAGCAATTCTGTACTCCTATATTGTCATATGCCTCAATATTTCTTGCAGTAACTTTTAAATTAACTCCTACGTTGACACTATACACATGTACCCAGAGGTGACATATGAAACAAATAGTACTTTTCAAGCAAAAGGCAGTGTCAAGGAAAGCAAAGTCAAGACACTTTCTGTTTGAAAAGCTTATACCATTCACTTTTAAAATAAATCATGGAGGGTAGACGACATTCCATTAGTTCCCCTATATTAATTCTTTTGATACATGGTAGATCTGTGGATGAAAAACTATGGTTCTGTACTATCATTCACTCACTGTCCTTAAAAAATAAGGCACTTCTTGTACGAGATCATTTCAAGTGATTTGTATAGCCTGCTGCCTTACTTAAGAGTTTTTGTATGCAAATTAAAAAGGGGGAATGTTTGCATTAAAAAATTGACAAGACTCCACATGACAAATGGCTTAACATTTCCAATTGTTTAACACATTTTTTGACCATGGTAAAGATAAGTTATTACCTTATTTGTATAAAAAGTGAAAAACCATTCTTTTTAATTTCTAGATCAATCTTCACAGAAGTTACAGTCCATATAAAACAAATTGAAAAATTTATATTGGTGCAATCAAAACAGCATTTTTCACTGTCATCTCTTTTGATTACCTTAACAGAACTGAATAGCTGTGCCGAGAGGAAAGAAGCCGGCAACGTACCTTGTTCTTGAGTTATTGACAACATTTTAGCTATTAAAATTTTCAACAACCTCATAAGAAAATAAATTTACATTTATGCAATGAAGATTGAGCTATTTGGTGAAAAAGCCAACATTTGGTTCTGTTTTGCTGAATCTAATATATTCGGAATCAATGATTTACTATTTACCATAGGCTGTTTTTCAATTTACGCAATTT
Source organism: Anomaloglossus baeobatrachus (assembly GCF_048569485.1). Classification (NCBI taxonomy): domain Eukaryota; kingdom Metazoa; phylum Chordata; class Amphibia; order Anura; family Aromobatidae; genus Anomaloglossus; species Anomaloglossus baeobatrachus. Next base: position 155,896,214 of record NC_134354.1, on the reverse strand, counting down.
CAGTCATTACTATATTATGGAGACAAGTTGTAGGTCTTGAGTTCTTTCATGTCATATCTCAAAAGTGCATTTTAGGATGCTAATCTATACTCTTGCTGCATTTTTTGGTATTTTTACTATAGATCCAGCTACATTAGTAAAGAATAATTCTTACATTATGTTTTTTTGCAGCTATCACATGAAGGAAAAATGCTAGATATATATATATATATATATATATATATATATATATATATATATATATATATAATTACATACACACTGTATATATAGTGTCCTGGCATTATCTAATCATTTTACTGGTATGTAAGGGTAAATAGCACTCATAATTCTTCCTGTCTCCTTTGCACCATCCTGCATAAGGATGTAGTGTGTGTGTGTGTGTGTGTGTGTGTGTGTGTGTGTGTGTGTGTGTGTGTGTGTGTGTGTGTTTAAAGGCACCTAGTGTCCTGATCTGAGAAATGAATTATGAATTCTGGTTTAAGCTATAGCATAACTAAGGGTCTGCTGTAGGTCCTCAGTTATTTAAGGGTCAGGTAATATGACTTTGTATAGGGGTATAGTGAGAATTCAGCATTTGTTCTGATGTCTGAATTTATTCTGGGATCTGATTTTGCAGAATGTAGGTGAAGGAGCACTGTCATGAGTTTGTTGCGTCCACAGGTTACAACTTGTATTAGAGTGGATTTACTTCTTTGTTACGCTGAAAGGGTTAAGGACTTTTTTCCTGTTGGTTGAGATAACTCCAAGCCTTAATCACAGCTCCAGCATTTTGTCAACACACCCTTTCGCTATATATACTCACCCCTAGTTTTACTCCATGATTGATTCTCTATCCAGACCACGTTAAAGGAGCATGTCTCTGCATAACAGTGGTATTATTTCAGTTGCAGCTGCCAAGTTTCCTGCTAAAGAAACCAAGCTGTGCTTTGTGTTTTGCCTTTCCCCAACCATTTGTCTTATCTTCCTCATGGTATTTTTGTAATAGTGGAACTAGTGTGTAACAGCTGCCTGGATCCACAGACTCAGACAGGCTGTAATGGACAGGCTAGAGGGAAACCACTTAACCAGGCAGGACCCTCAGAAGCCTGAAACCCTTTAACCCCTATACAGGGATTTGGAATTACACAGAGCCCTGGAGATCACTACCTATGGAAGGCAGCAGTCTGAGAGAGTAGTCGTCAGGCAGGGTCAAACCAGGAATTGCAGAACAGGGACAGAATTGGTAGGCAAGGACGTAATCATAAAACTTAGCAGAGGTCAAATCCGGATCGGGCAGCGAGGTACATAAAAAGCAGGCAGGAGAGGTAGTCAGGAAACAAGCAGAAGTAAGAACACCAGAATCACAAAACAGAACAGGGCAGAACAGGAGCCAGAATATCAGAACTATCTCTGGCAGAGGTCAGCAAACAGAAGGGGAATTAAGAAGGGTGTGGTGTCTTCCCATTGGCTGTAGCTGAATGATGGTAACTTCAGCTGGAAGACACACGCCACCTATAGTCAGCCAGTGGTACAGCAGATCACAAGGAAACCCAGCCCAGTGGGTGAGCGGAGCCTGCGCCTACCGACGCCGCTAGCATTGACTCCTCTCCCATCACCAGCACCATCTTCGGCAGGAACATGGCGTCGCCTGGCGATCGGAGTAGAAGTCGCTGGAGCGGGCTCCAGTGGTGATGGTGACGTAACATAGTGTCTCTCTGACCTATTCAATAAGCAGAGTAAGTTCAAGGTCAGCAAGGGCCTAGGCATGTTGCAGCACATGGGGTGGAGGACCTGTCTAGGGATTTTAGGGAGCTCAAAGATCACTTTCAGGTGAGTGTGAGGTGGAGGTAGAGACTCCTTTCCCCCTTTCCCTATCGTCAGGACCTTCCTTAAATTTAATCTGTAAGGTTCCTCATGCCCTCCAAGCTAACAGCATTAACATTTGCAAGTCCAAATTCCATTCCTAACAATCCCTGTATACATCCATTCTCTAGAATAAAACTTAAAAAAAAATATTACCTCCGGTTTTTTTATTCAAATTAGGCCTGTGACTTGTTGCAGAGGTGTTTGTTCCCTTGACTAGTCTACCCTTACTTCATCTTATCATGCCTTGTGGGCGTGATTACATAATTTTTCAGCGCTGGCATCACCGCCATCTCCTGGAAATCTCATGCATGCACACGGCTAGTTCTGTGCATCAGTGCACATATGAAGCTCGGTGTACATGTCCTTGCTTCAGGAGGAGCACTTTACATAATCCAAATGCTTTTGAACTTCTGGTCATGTGCAGTGTGCCTCTGTAGCTGGGTGTATTCTTTCCTGCTTCAGAGGCAAACAGCGCATGACCAGAAGTGCAGAAGACTAAAGATCATGCTCAGTGCACCCTCTGAAACTTGAACAAGTATACCCAGCATCTAAAGCAAACTGACAAGGCCAGAACGAGCCGCACACGTGCACAGGATTTCCAGGAGCTGGCAGTGATGCACCTTTTGAAAATCATGTTATCACAACCACAAGGAAACAGAACCAACCAGTTAGGGGAACTACTGCCCCTGTTACTAGTCACAGGCCTAATTTAAATAAGAAAATCATAGGTAATAAATGCTTTTTTTAAAAGTTTTAATTTAGAGAACAATTTTATACAGGGATGGGGAATTTGACATGGAAATCCAAATGCTGCTGGCTTGGAGGGTGTAAGGGACCTAACATGTTCCCTTTACCATTCTTCCTTGTTTGCCCTCTGTGTTGCACCACACATCGTGTGTTCCCTTGCCCCAACATGACAATCAGGTACAGAGCAGAGACTATGAGTGAGTACTTCTGGATTAATTTACCAAATAATTAGTGACCCATTCATGCCTGAAGGTGCACAAAAACCTCTGCATTAGGTGATAGGAGGTGCTGCTCTAATACTTGCTTTAGTTCACCTTTAGGATATTTGGTACTAGTTTTGCCTTTTCCAGTTCACCTATATTTTGATGCAGGGAGCTGATTATTAGAGCAAATTATCTCTTTGCCATCAGACATGGGAAGGGGTTTCCCTATATTGAAACTCCTAGCAGTCTATCTCTAGTTGCTTGCTAGGGGATTATACAGATGACCCATTGATTATAATGATGTATGTATTGCTTAATTTGATGTGAGAAAAAAACAAGGATAAAAAGTGGAAAACGTCCGCATTGCTGTGCCAATAAAGATTTAATTCCAAATAAGAGCAAAGCAGAGTGGTTTATTCTACGCATTTTGGAGATAATCCCTCTCCTTCATCAGGAAATCCACCAAAAATGGACCCATTTTTGGTGGATTTCCTGATGAAGGAGAGGGGTTATCTCCAAAATGCATAGAATAAACCACCCTACATTGCTCTTATTTGGAATTAAATCTTTATTGGCACGGCAGCGTAGATGGTTTTCCACTTTTTTCCTTGTTTTGTCTTGCTTTTGCCTTTGGCACGTGGAGTCTGCAGCAGCTGATACATGCTTTAATACTGGTTGTGTGTCACACAACCATCTCAGGTGAGTGGTTTTCATTAACCCTTACTGTTGTTATCCTGGTAAGACCCTATATGCGCTTTTTATATCCACAGGGTTTTTTTACTTTAATTTGATGTGGAAATATCCTACATTGAGAAATTTAGAGTCAACAGCTGTCCAAATTAGACAATTAGTTTTAAAAAGCGTGCATAAGGCTTCACAGAGTAATAAAGGAAAGTACAAAAATAAATATGTAGTATATTTAGCTTGGCCAGATTTTAAATAAGTTAAGGCTGAAATTTTACTAGTACCCAGATGGGTTAAATATATAGAAAAGTCCGATATCCAAGCAATCACTGCTGTAGGGCTGATTTTTTTATATTTTTCCTCTAATGTGTATGTATATACAGTTTTTTTTCTTTTCCACCTGTACTTTTAATAAATCCATCACATGAAGCTCTAACGTAATTTAAGAACAAATATGTAGGTTTGTTGCTTTGAAAATATCACAGTTTGCCTTTTAATTCCCATTAAATACAATTGATTTTTCGAAATTGATAAGCCATTCTCTTTAGATTAATGGAATACTATATTAAAAACAAACAAAAAGAAACAAAAGTAGAAAAGATATATTACAAAATAAATAACAAGATATATTAAAAACCCCATAAATTATAAAAATACAGACAGAGTTGTGGTAAACATTACATTAATGTTTGAAAATAAAAAAAACCCTTTGTATTTTGATGGATTCACAAATGTTAAGGAAAATGTGAAAGATCCCTATTTAGAGCCTTTAATGTGTGTTATTGCTTTCTATCTGCTACCTTTGTGTGAACAATGCATTTTTTTTCCTTAGGGATACATGATAGCACTCGATTTTATAGATAGTCCATACTCTTAAGTACTTCTTCATTTGTAGCAGCCTTATGCCAAGCACTCTGCCATATGGATTGTTCAGTAAAGTGCCCACCATATGGAGAAATAGTTGGAATTCAACACATCACTAGTAAAATAGGCTATACTGCTCTATTCTGTACAACATTCCATAGATTCACACTATATTGTCAGTTTTATTGAGCGTAGGAAAGAAGAATTGAAAAGACCTTTTATAACATTAACTCTTACTCTATGATCACTTTCTACTTTACCATTTTGCTTTTATTTTTTGACTCCTATATAAAATATTATGCACTATTCATTAAAATAATTGCTAAATTATTAATTAGAAGTATTATTCAACCAATTAAATGACTCAACATTAATTGGAAATCTAAAAGATTTGTATACCCATTGAAAAATTGAATACGCTCTTTATAAAATATATGCTGTTACATCTGTTTTTGAAGAATCTCAATTAAACTACAGAAATATGTAAAAATTGCCAAGTAATAGAAATGTTTATAAATGTTTAATAGTAGTATCATCCCTCAGGGGTTGACCTAAAATAAAAACATTACAATACATCCATATACCTCTACTTTTCATTTATTAGTGTAAGGCCGGAGCCACACTTGTGAGTCACTCGCGCAAGTCTCGCATCGGCATCACCCGATATGACTGCACACTCTCCCGAAAGGAGCGGGTCAGTCTTATGTATTTCAAAGTATTTCTATGAAGTCAGGTGATGCCGATGCGAGACTCGTGCGAGTCACTCACAAGTGTGACTTCGGCCAAACCAAATAGCTTGAAGGACATGAGAGCACAGCAAACAGATGCACCATGCATATGGGAGATTTTGATTATTTGGACACCTTGGAACTATCCTGAAAATATGTCATATTGCTTAGTCAAAGGGTATTTGAGCCATAAGTTAAATGCCACTAATATGGGATATATAGTTTATTGACAACAAAAAGATCATATATTTCATCAGAAAATACTGTAAGGTGATATATACCTGAACATCAAATACTGTATCTGTTTTATACATTGGGAGTTACATTTCTTATACACATTACAGGTTATAGCTAAAGATAAGTTAATAAATTCAATATAAATCAAATTTGTTTTAAATTTTCTGAAAATTCAGATTTGTTGGTAATTCATACTTTTACCAATTGAAGGCTGGCTGCCATTTTCTGGATTCTAAAGAATCTGGAAGTGGTTAAGATAAATAAGGTGTTAAACTCACCTGTTCATCCATGCATCCTTCTGCCTGCTCCCATAGTCCATTTCTAGTGCTTCCAGTCCTTTTTATTCTTTACAGTGGTTTTAAGTGCCCCTAACACTGACAAAACCTTACAAACTCATGATGTTGAGTGAGGGCTAGTGAATGACTAAGCCTCAAATGACATCAAGACATGTGTCAGTACTGGAGATGCTGAAACCCACTATGAAGGCAGAACAAGTGTTTGGGCACTTAGAAGGGGACAATGAGCATCTAAAAGGTGGCTAAAGAACAGCATAGATTAAGGGGAAGGATCTGGGAGATTATATTTTTTTAACCCTACATTTACTATGCTCTGTTGCTTGGAGAGAGCTCAAAGCACAATAAGGCACTATCAATTAATACATTTGTATTGAAAAAATGTACTGCAAATCAAATTTTTCAGTTAAATTCAACCAAATATACTGAATTTTGACAGATACACTCATCATAACTTGTCCGCCTTTATCACGGTCCTAACCTACTTTTATGGATATCACAAATAAAGAAGACATTTTATTACAGTAGCGGTGTTTCCAAGTCTTTGCTGGATTTTCCTTATATGGCATCAAAACTATGAATTAACACATGTGGAATGAAATACTCAACAAAAAAGTGTGAAACAACTGAAAATATGTCTTATATTCTAGGTTCTTCAAAGTAGCCACCTTTTGATGAGCTTCAAGAGGTAGTCACCGGAAATGGTTCTCACTTCACATGTGTGCCCTGTCAGGTTTAATAAGGGGGATTTTTTGCCTTATAAATGGGGTTGGGACCATCAGTTGTGTTGTGCTGAAGTCTGGTGGATACACAGCTGATAGTCCTACTGAATAGACTGTTAGAATTTGAATTATGGCAAGAAAAAAGCAGCTAAGTAAAGAAAAACGAGTGGCCATCATTAGTTTAAGAAATGAAGGTCAGTAAGTCAGAAAAATTGGGAAAACTTTGAAAGTATCCCGTAGTGCAGTGGCAAAAAACCATCAAATGCTATAAAGAAACTGGCTCACATGCGGACCGCCCCAAGAAAGGAAGACAAGGAGTCACCTCTGCTGCGGAGGATAAGTTTATCTGAGTCACCAGCCTCGTAGGTTAACAGCAGCTCAGATTAGAGACCAGGTCAATGCCACACAGAGTTCTAGCAACAGACACATCTCTAGAACAACTGTTAAGAGGAGACTGTGTGCAGCAGGCATTCATGGTAAAATAGCTGCTAGGAAACCATCGCTAAGGCAACAAGCAAAAGAGACTTGTTTGGGCTAAAGAACACAAGGAATGGACATTAGACTAGTGGAAATCTGTGCCTTCGTCTAATGAGTCCAAATTTGAGATCTTTGGATCCAACCACTGTGTCTTTATGCGACGCAGAAAAGGTGACGGATGAACTCTACATGCCTGGTTCCCACCGTGAAGTATGGAGGAGGAGATGTGATGGTATGCGGGGGCTTTGCTAGTGACACTGTTGGGGATTTATTCAAAATTGAAGGCATACTGAAACAGCATGGCTACCACAGCATCTTGCACCGGCATGCTATTCCATCTCATTTGTGTTTAGTTGGACCATCATTTATTTTTAAACAGGACAGTGACCCCAAACACACCTCCAGGCGGTGTAAGGGCTATTTGACTAAGAAGGAAAGTGATGGGGTGCTACGTCAGATGACCTGGCCTCCATAGTCACCAGACCTGAACCCAATCGAGATGGTTTGGGGTGAGCTGGACCGCAGAGTGAAGGCAAAAGGGCCAACAAGTTCTAAGCATCTCTAGGAACTCCTTCAAGACTGTTGGAAGACCATTTCCAGTGACTACCTCTTGAAGCTCATCAAGAGAATGCCAAGAGTATGCAAAGCAGTAATCAAGCAAAAGATGGCTACTTTGAAGAACCTAGAATATAAGACATATTTTCAGTTGTTTCACAGTTTTTTGATAACTATTTCATTCCACATGTGTTAATTCATAGTTTTGATGCCTTCCATGTGAGTCTACATTTTTCAGAGTCATGAAAATAAAGAAAACTCTTTGAATGAGAAGGTGTGTCCAAACTTTTGGTTTGTGCTGTACACACACACACACATATATATATATATATATATATATATATATACTTTTAGACTTTGTATGTAATGTTCTGTGTCTTGTTTCATCCTTACCATCTCTATCACCCACAAACACTAATGGATTTCATCTGAGCTGTTTGTGCCCATTAAAAAGTTTTTTTCCTGCATTCCAAAATTATGCCTTTTCACAAATCTATAGAGCAAACAAAGGCCAAAATATATCACACAATAGAAGAAAAGGTACTTGCACATTCTGTGGGAAAAAGATTTTAAAGCAACTATCGGGTGAAAATAAATCGTTTTAAGAAAGCATTTAAGGCTATGTGCGCACGTTGCTTTTTTTTGTGACCACAAAGATGCAGCATTTTTGTACGTTTTGGGCTGCTAAAAACGCGCAAAAACACACCCGCGGTATATAATGCAAAAAAAAAGCATGCGTTTTTCCACGTTTTACCGCATTTTTGCCGCGTTTTGTTGCTGCGTTTTTTCCAATGCATTGCATGGGTGAAAAATGCTGACAAAAATGCAAAAAGAATTGACATGTTGCATCTTTGTGGTCACCACAAAAACGCACCTAAAACAAAACTGCACTGTGCGGACAGCAAAAATGAAAACTCATAGACTTTGCTGGGGAAGCAAAGTCATGCAGTTTTAAGACCAAAAACACACCCCAAAAGTGCGCAAAAACGCTAAGAAAAATGCACCATGTGCACATATCCTAAAGAATCAAACACTTTGAGACCACAGGGTAAGCATCCCTATTCTCCAGACCTCTATTATGTTTGTGATTCTTATGATAATGCCAATTCACAAGGTTATGTGTTTGTTTTTTTCATGCTACACAAAAGGAAAGAAAGTATTTTCAAACTAATAAAATAAAAACCACTTTGATATTTTTGTGGTGAACTGTATTTTTTGCAATCCTATTAGAGAAAAGTAACTGTTGAGAATAATATGTTAATAACAAATAGAAAAACAATGTGGTGGGAGGTTTATGGCAATAATTCATCAGTATATGACTTGGATAATCTATTGATTGGAAATGCTCCAGAGACATGTCATTGAACCTGGTCATATTACTCCACAAGACGATACACTCAGGCCCTTAATTAGAACCTGGAAGAGCTTATATTCTGAAGTAGAGTCAAAGTTTAATTGACAACATATATTTCATAGTGAAGGTAAATCAATCAGATAAAACATACTGATACTTGAAGAAATTTCTATAATTGGTAAGTAGTCTGTAAAGCTTGAAAATCCCTTTACTGTTAAAAAATTATCATTTGTAAGTTAAGTGCAAAACTCTAAAATACCTTTAAATTGTAACTGCTGTTTTAATTTTTATTTAATACACAAACAATACACATGAAAATAAGTAACTTTGTAATATATCTTATCAGACAAATCGTCTTCTTTCTCTTCCTGGACTGATATTTTATTCTCGAAATTCTCAATTGCTGGGTAAAATCTGTCTTCAGTGAAGACAGATTTTATATAAAAGAGAAAGAAATAACAATTGGTGCTGAAAAGACTCCTGGGAGAGGCAAGGAGAAGGCAAAATTTAGAAACAGAGCTACTCTTGTACCCTCATTTCTGCATATAATCTTATAAAAACCAACTGTTATCTCTTATTTCAGTAATTTAAGGCCATGTGAGCACGTTGCGTTTTTTTCATGTGTTTCAGCAGCGTTTTGAGCTGTAGCGTTTTAATGCAAAATTGCATGCGTTTTGATTTCCAGGCAAAGTCTATGGAAAATAGGGCTTTCTTGTGCGCACGATGCTTTTATAAACACAGTGTTTTTGGTGTCAAAAATTTGTCAAAATATCTGCGTTTGAAAAAGCAACATGTCAATTGTTTTTGCCATTTTGGCAGGGTTTTGGTAACGTTGAAGTCAATGAGAATTATCAAAATGCATCCTAAAAGAAATTTCTAGCGTTTTACATGCTTTTTTGATGCTAAACGCATGCTTTTTTGACAAAATGAAAGCATGCGTTTTTGGCATTATAGTGAGGTCAAGAGGTTTTCATTTGCCCTTCCATCAATTCCAACTTTAAAAAATGAGTTAAACAATACTATTACTTTATTTTGAACATAATTATTAAATCTCATTAATCATTTTCAGTAAATTATCATTAAAGTGTTTGATTTAAAGTTTTTTTTTTTCATTTTTTTCCTACTGTTTGAATGTTCAAATTTTATTTAGTAGTGTATTTGTAATGAAAACGCATCTCAATTTAAGCACTGAAAATGCATGTAAAATGCGGCCAAAACGCGGCAAAAACGCTATAAAAACGCTTGCGTATTTCCTGAGTTTATGTGGTCAAAACCAAAATTGACAATGACAAATTCTGCCAGAGGATGCGTTCATTTCTGCAAGTAACTGAACGCAACGTGCGCACATGGCCTAAAAATCTGTCTTCACCAAAGACAGATTTTACCCAGGAACTGAGAATTTTGAGAATAAAAGACAAGTCCTGGATGAAAAAGAAGACATTTAAATGGAACTTTTATATAGGTAAATCTACCTTAATAATAAAAAATAAGATTAAATATTTAACAAAAAAAATGCTAATTTCAAATACATTTAACAGGCAAATATTGTAAATCTATAAAACTACTACCTTTCCTTACTTTTGTTTCAAAAGACTCCAGTTTCTTACAAAGCCTATATCATAAGCTATTGTGTCTTGCCAATAAAACCCAAGATGTTATGTAATCACTTCACAATTACCATATGCCAAAATATAGACACTTACAGAATTGTGAAAACCTGAAAGATTACTGCATTTATAGTAAAGTTGAACATTTTGCTTCACTTATGTTAAGCCAAGAGAAAATAGATGATAAAATACACTTTTGTACCTATTAATGTTTTACCTAGTGCCTATTGCAGTATTGATACAGAATAGGTTATGTGCATCTTTGTAGCAATTTTCTTATTGATAAGCTGTATACAATATGAGCAACTTTGAATGTTATGTGGACAGAGAAAGATACTGGTCCTTCCAGACACCATGTTGCATATTACAAAAAATCCTTGAGCTGCATTTTTTACAAAAATCGTATTTTACTAAGCCATGTAAGTATACTTGATGGAGAGAAAAAGGCACCGAAACTAGAGCATTGTGAAAAATGAGTGATGAGAAAGAGAAAAGGAGAGAGAGAAAGAATGAGCAACTTCAGAGGGCATGATTACTGAATATAAAGCTTGCAGCACAATATGGCATTTCAGCGTCAACATTTTGGCATTGCAGCTTCTTACAGAATTCCATCTAAAGGCCGCTTTGCACACTGCGTACATACCCGACCCCATCGGTTGTGCGACACGGGAAAATCTCTGCCCATGTCGCACAACATTGCCCGGACCCGTCACACGGACTTACCTTCCCTGTGACATCGCTGTGACTGGCGAACTGCCTCCCTTCTAAGGGGGCGGTTCGTTCAGCGTCACAGTGACGTTACAGCAGCGTCACTGAACCGCCGCCCAATAGAAGCGGAGGGGCGGAGATGAGTGGGACAAACATCCCGCCCACCTCCTTCCTTCCGCATTGCTGGCGGGATGCAGGTAAGGAGACCTTCCTCGTTCCTGCGGTGTCACACTGAGAGATGTGTGCTGCCGCAGAAACGAGGAGCAACTTTGTTACTGCTGCAGTAACGATATTTGGGACTGGACCCCCATGTCACCGATGAGCGATTTTGCACGTTTTTGCGACGATGCAAAATTGCTCATAGGTGTCACATGCAACGGTATTGTTAAAGCGACCGGATGTGCTTCACAATTTCCGTGACCCCAACGAGATCACTTGAGCGATGTCGTAGCGTATAAAGCCCGCTTAAGGTTAGAACTTGCAGCAAAATACGCTATGGTATGCTGTATGCCACAAATCAGTCAACATGCTTCAATGTTAACCTTTAAAGGGGTTGTCCACTACTTGGACAACCGTTACTCATTCCCCATCTTTGTCACTATCTAAATAACAAGTTTATACTCATCTACTGGATCGGCACTGTTCCAGTGGTGTGGGCATGCACTCTCTTGGGGCTCATTTGAAGATATTACTTAATGTGAATCCTTCACCCAATGACTGCTCTGCCTTCAGACATCTAAGTTATGTAAGTTAAGTCAGAGTTAGGTCTAGCTGCTCATTACCTATTACTTATACCTCCAAAGGCAGGGACAGTGAATGCAGCGCTAATTGGAAATAGGGCTTACATGGCATAAAATCCTCAAGTAAATCACGGGAGCAGACAAACAAAATATGCTGGTATGCTGGATGGCACAAATCAGTCAACATATTTGAACTTTAACCTTTAAAGGGGTTTTCCACTACTCGGACAACCCCTACTCATTCCCCATCTTTGTCACTATAGGAATAAAAACCTTATTGTGTACTCATCTCCAGGATCAGCGCTGTTCCAGCAGTGTGTGCTCTCACTCTCTTGGGGCTCATTTGAAGATGTTACTTGACATAAACCCTTTGCCTATTGACTGCTCTGCCTTCAGACATGTAAGTTATCACATAGAAAGGGAGAATTATGTCTGGCCGCTCATTTCCTGTTACTTATACATCCAAAGGCGGGGACAGAGAAGCCAGCGCTAATTGGGAATGGGGCTTACATGGCAAAAAATCCTCATGCAAACCGTGGGAGCATTTCAGCAAAATACACTGGTATGCTGGATGGCACGAATCAGTCAACATATTTCAACGTTAACCTTTAAAGGGGTTGTCCACGACTCAGACAACCCCTACTCTTTTTCCATCTTTGTCACTATTAAAATAAAAAGCCTATACTCATCTCCAGGATCAGCACTATTTCGCGTGGTATGGGCACGCACTCTCTTGGGGCTCATTTGAAGATGTAACTTGACGCGAACCCTTCGCCCAATGACTGCTTTGCCTTCAGAAATATAAGTTATCAACTAGAAAGTGAGAAATAGGTCTGGCTGCTCATTTCCTATTACTTATACATCTAAAGGTGTGCACAGTGAAGCCAGCGGCAATTGGGATCGGGATTTACTGGCATAAAATCCTCATGTAATCCATGGGAGTGCAAATACTGCCACAGGTGGAACAGCGCCATCACAGGAGGTGAGTATAAGCTTTTTTATTTTAATGGGGGCAAACATAGGGGATGAAAAGGGGGTTGTCGTGGTAGGGGACATCACCTTTAAGTACTTGGCCATACATTTTAAAATCAAGACTGTGCAAATACATTGCATACTCCATGTATTACCTAGTGAGGTAGGAATAAACAACCCAAATGATTAAATTATTATTATAAAATTGGTGTTTTCGTTAGTTTAATTATGATAGAAATAGATAAGAAGTGTTCTATGTATTTGCTGGTATAGCTCTGCCCAGAGCATACTATGGTGAGCTTCCATGTGCTCTTGTGTCCTTCTGGGCTTTCCTGTCTAGTGTTATATTTATGGGTTTTTTTTCTAGCTCTATTTAAAGAGGGTTATTTTGAGAGTGTGATTCTGTTACATTCCTCTTATCATGCTGCTGTTTATCTGCAGAGTGGAAGTCTGTTACCTTAGAATCTCTTAGGTACCTGGACTCCAGAGGTGAACCCGTTAACCTTGTACTAATAAATTAATTGTTCAAATAAATCAACAGGAAAAAAAAAATCAATTTTTAGCTTTTAGTCCTCAGAGTATACAGGAGCATGATATTGCCTTTTATAAGTTTCTATTTATTACAGTATTAGCGACAATCTAGAAGAAGAGGTAGAGAAACATTTAAGTATTAAATCGTATAACTGCAGGGCACTGTTTACACACGGTGGATACAAAATCCATGTATAGGTATGTGCAATAAAACTGAATAGTGGAAAACAGCATGCTCTTAACCACTAAAAGCCTCTTCAGTAAATTCTTTATTTTCCGTTTTGATTAAAAGATGAGGTATAATTTCTAGCTTGTATATTCATGGGAAGCACAGCTCACTCTCCGGGGAAGCCATTATAATACATCACAATGGATGTTTCAAACTGAAAACAAATCTGGGTCATAAAACACATTTGAGCAGGTCACGAAAGCATGCTAGAGGGCAGGTCATGGAAGGAGCAGAAGGCTAAGATCTCCTTGGGAATTATGTTTCATTTGGAATTATAGGAAATAAGTGGGAAAAGAACAACTCTTGTACATATAGCTATTTTCTCGGAATGCACAGTCTTTTCAGTTAAGGCACATACAAAAATACTGTTAACACACAAGCATTACACCAACAGTCATAAACATGTAGAGGTACACACAGCCAGCCCAATTCGAAATGCTAAGAATTGTACTACCAGTCCACTTTATACACATATATAGCCTGGGTCTCAGCTTCCTATACACGGTAAGTGTTTTAACTGCATGAGAGGACACACACAAGCTAGGGACCCCAACGTAGAGAAATACTTTGACGTAGTGTTGGGGCTCTGTTGCATTGATCAATTCAATAGCTAAATTTCTCTTTATTCATATATTCATGGCAGTAATGCAGATTCCATTTTTCATACTTTCACTTTTACCTATAGCTATTGGATTTTTCACGTCTGTATTCACACAGCAGTTTTTGCTTTTCATATATTTCCCTTGCATAGTCACTGGTGTGCATACCTTCTCTCCATATAACACACAAGCATTACACCAACAGTCATAAACCTGTAGAGGTACACACAGCCAGCCCAATTTGAAATAACAAGAACTGTACTGCTACAGTGAAAAACATAGTGGGTAAAATAATGCATAAGGGGAAATAAAAACTATATATAAAAGCAAAACATTTATTCCTCTTATTAAAATCCATCAGTACATATGGCTGTGATAGACTAAAAATGTGATAAATAATAAGTTATTTGGGGCAAAAATATTGCCTGATAACTTGAGTACACTAAAAGGCCCAATTATGGGTTAGACCAACTATTAAAAATATAAATTGTCCAAATAACTTGTATATTTTTTCTTACACTCTATATCTAGAGATTAATAATGACGTATAAAAAAAATCTTCTTAAGGGGGTTTTACACACAGCGATATCACTAGCAATATCGCTGGTGAAAGCACCCGCCCCCAACGTTTGTGCGTCACGGGCAAATCGCTGCCTGTCACGCAAAAAATCATTTGGAGCCGTCACACATACTTACCTGCCTAGCGACGTCGCTGTTGCCGGTAAACCGCCTCCTTTCTAAGAGGGCGGGTTGTGCGGCGTCACAGCGGTGTCACTAAGCGGCCGCCCAATAGAAGCGGTGGGGCGGAGATGAGCGGGATGTAACATCCCGCCCATCTCCTTTCTTCCGCATTGCCGGCGGTCGCAGGTAAGCTGCAGTTCGTCGTTCCTGAGGTGTCACATGCAGCGATGTGTGCTGCCTCGGGAATGATGAACAACCTGCGTGCTCAACAATCAACGATTATTTAAAAAGGAACGACGTGTCAATGATCAACGATAAGTAGAGCATTTTCCATCTTTAACGGTCGTTCCTTGCTGTCCCACGCAACAACATCGCTAACGATGCCGGATGTGCATCACGGAATCCGTGACCCCGGCGATATATTGTTAGATCCGTTGTTGCGTGTAACGGAACCTTAAAGGTATCATCATCTCACGAGACAAAGTGAATGGAAAATATAGATGAAGTTGTGTATACTAATATACTAATTAAAATGTATATATATATATATATATATATATATATATATATATGAGTGTACAGTTAGGTCCAGAAATATTTGGACAGTGACACAAGTTTTGTTATTTTAGCTGTTTACAAAAACATGTTCAGAAATACAATTATATATATAATATGGGCTGAAAGTGCACACTGCCAGCTGCAATATGAGAGTTTTCACATCCAAATCGGAGAAAGGGTTTAGGAATCATAGCTCTGTAATGCATAGCCTCCTCTTTTTCAAGGGACCAAAAGTAATTGGACAAGGGACTCTAAGGGCTGCAATTAACTCTGAAGGCGTCTCCTTCATTAACCTGTAATTAATGAAGTAGTTAAAAGGTCTGGGGTTGATTACAGGTGTGTGGTTTTGCATTTGGAAGCTGTTGCTGTGACCAGAAAACATGCGGTCTAAGGAACTCTCAATTGAGGTGAAGCAGAACATCCTGAGGCTGAAAAATAAGAAAAAATCCATCAGAGAGATAGCAGACATGCTTGGAGTAGCAAAATCAACAGTCGGGTACATTCTGAGAAAAAAGGAATTGACTGGTGAGCTTGGGAACTCAAAAAGGCCTGGGCGTCCACGGATGACAACAGTGGTGGATGATCACCGCATACTTTCTTTGGTGAAGAAGAACCCGTTCACAACATCAACTGAAGTCCAGAACACTCTCAGTGAAGTAGGTCTATCTGTCTCTAAGTCAACAGTAAAGAGAAGACTCCATGAAAGTAAATACAAAGGGTTCACATCTAGATGCAAACCATTCATCAATTCCAAAAATAGACAGGCCAGAGTTAAATTTGCTGAAAAACACCTCATGAAGCCAGCTCAGTTCTGGAAAAGTATTCTATGGACAGATGAGACAAAGATCAACCTGTACCAGAATGATGGGAAGAAAAAAGTTTGGAGAAGAAAGGGAACGGCACATGATCCAAGGCACACCACATCCTCTGTAAAACATGGTGGAGGCAACGTGATGGCATGGGCATGCATGGCTTTCAATGGCACTGGGTCACTTGTGTTTATTGATGACATAACAGCAGACAAGAGTAGCCGGATGAATTCTGAAGTGTACCGGGATATACTTTCAGCCCAGATTCATCCAAATGCCGCAAAGTTGATCGGACGGCACTTCATAGTACAGATGGACAATGACCCCAAGCATAAAGCCAAAGCTACCCAGGAGTTCATGAGTGCAAAAAAGTGGAACATTCTGCAATGGCAAAGTCAATCACCAGATTTTAACCCAATTGAGCATGCATTTCACTTGCTCAAATCCAGACTTAAGACGGAAAGACCCACAAACAAGCAAGACCTGAAGGCTGCGGCTGTAAAGGCCTGGCAAAGCATTAAGAAGGAGGAAACCCAGCGTTTGGTGATGTCCATGGGTTCCAGACTTAAGGCAGTGATTGCCTCCAAAGGATTCGCAACAAAATATTGAAAATAAAAATATTTTGTTTGGGTTTGGTTTATTTGTCCAATTACTTTTGACCTCCTAAAATGTGGAGTGTTTGTAAAGAAGTGTGTACAATTCCTACAATTTCTATCAGATATTTTTGTTCAAACCTTCAAATTAAACGTTACAATCTGCACTTGAATTCTGTTGTAGAGGTTTCATTTTAAATCCAATGTGGTGGCATGCAGAGCCCAACTCGCGAAAATTGTGTCACTGTCCAAATATTTCTGGACCTAACTGTATATAAACGGTATATCACAAAAGAAAGTAATCTACTTCCATTTTCGGAAATATATTATTATATCACTTCATGAGACAACACTGAAAATATGACACTTTGATAGAATGTAAAGTAGTCAGTGTACAGCGTGTATAACAGTGTCAATTTCTTGTGCCCTCTAAATAACTCAACACACAGGCATTAATATAAAAATATGCTGGCAACAAAAGTAAGTACACACCTATGTGAGAATGGTCAAATTGTGTTAAATTGGACATTTTCCCTCTCCGATGTCAAGTGACTTATTCGTGTTACAAGGTCTCAGGTGTGAATGTGGAGCAGTTGTGTTAAATTTGGTGTTATCGCTCAACTCTCTCTCACACTGGTCACTGGAAGTTCAACATGGCACCTCATGGCAAGGAATTCTCTGAGTATCTGAAAAAAAGAATTTTTGGTCTACATGAAGATGGCCAAAGTTATAAGAAGATTGCCAACACCCTGAAACTGAGCTGCAGCATGGTGGCCAAGACCATACATCTTTCAACAAGACAGGTTTGACTAAGAATAGGCCTCACCATGGTCGACCAAAGGAGTTGAATAGATGTGCACAGTGTTATATCGAGAGGTTCTCTTGTCAAAACAGATGTATGAGTGCTGCCAGATTTGTTGCAAAGGTAAAAGGATTGGGGGAGGTCAGTCTTTAAATGCTCAGACCATACACAGCACACTGCATCAAATTGATCTGCATGGCTGTTGTCCCAGAAGGAAGACTCTTCTAAATATCATGAACAAGAAAGCCCACAAACAGTTTGCTGAAAACATGCAGTCTAAGGACATGGAGTACTGGAACCACATCATGTGGTTATATGAGACCAAGATAAACTTGTTTGGTTCAGATGGTGTCAATGTGTGAGGTGGTAACCAGGTGAGTAGTATGAAAACAAGTGTGTCTTGCCTACAGTGAGGTATTTTGTTGGGAGGGTCATGGTTTGGGGCTGCATGAGTACAGCTGGCTGTGAGTAGCTACAGTTCACTGAGGTTACCATAAATGACAACATGTACTGTGACATACTGAAGAAGAGCATCACCCCCTCCCTTCAGAAAAGGCAGTATTACTACATGATAACTATCCAAAAACTCACCTCTAAGATGACTACTGCCTTTTCAAAGAAACTGAGGGTGCAGGTGCTGGACTGGCCAAGCATGTATCCTGACCTAAACCCTATTGAGCCTCTGTGGGGCACCCTCAAATCAAAAGTGGAGAAGTGCAAGATTTCTATCATCCACCATCTCCATGAAGTCATCATGGAGAAGATTAAAACCATTCCAGTGGCAACCTGGGAAGCTCTAATAAACTCCATACCCAAAAGAGTCAAAGCATGGAGGGGCCACACAAAATATTGACACTATTGCCACAATTTGGCCATTTTCACTTAGGGGTATATGCACTTTTGTTGCCAGTAGTTTTGACATTAATGACTCTCTGTTGTTATGCTGTACCCTTACAACTTTACATTGTATCAAAATGTCATATCCTCAGTGTTGCACCATTAACCGATATAAGAAAATATTTACAAAAGTGTGAGGGGTGTGTTCACTTTTGTGATATACTATATATATATATATATATATATATTTTATACACTATTGGTAAAAACTTTGGATAAACCTGTTTATGCATTAATTTTCCTTTTTCTTATTGGAATGTGCACATTGTAGATTCTGACTGAAGACAGCAAAAGCAACTTGTGGAAACAAGGTGATAAGGAATAAGTGAAACAATTTAGAAGATGTGTTAAATTTGTGATTCCTGAAAGTTACCCTCCTTAACTCTGATGACAGCTTTATTCCTCATTGGCTATCTCTCAGGAAGCTTTTTTAGATTTAGATTTGAATTTGCTTCAAATGAACAAGCATACCTTGCCAAGAGATCGTTTTTTAAATCATCGGCCTCCAGAAAGTGAAGACCATTACCAGGTGTGTTTTGTTGAGGTAATGTTGGTTCACAAACCTACACAGCACTGAGACCATTCCAAAACTGCTTTATGACAGAATATAGTAAAAACAACTGCATAGGCTAAGCAAAGAGATGCCGTAATCCATCATTACTTTAAGTCTTAAAGGTCAGGCCATCTGGAAAATTGCTGTAACACGTAAGGGCAGTTGTGAAAAGTATAATTTGTTATGAGAAAATTGGCTCTTATAAGGACTGCCCCAGGAAAGAAGACCTAGAATTACCTGCAGAAGATACGTTCAGCAGAGTTACCTATTTCTAAAACCACAAGTTGACAACACATCAGATAATAGCCCTCATAAACGATGCACAGACATCAAATAGCTGACACATCTCAACATTAACTAGTCAGAATAGACTGCAAGCAGAAGGCCTTTATCATTGCCTTACTGCAAAAATGTCACTACTGAGAACTGTAAACAAGAAGAGACTTGTTTGCACCAGTAACTTTTGTATCGGACATTACATCAATGGAAATTAGCGCTGTGGTCAGAAGAGTCAAAATTTTAGATTTTTGGTACCAACCACTTGGTCTTTGTCAGACCCAGAAAAAGTGATTGCATTGTTACTACATGTGTTGTGGTTTGCTGGTAACACGTTTAGTGATTTAATCCAAATTCAAGGCACATTTGCTTTGGGATTATTATTTGTATAGCAACAGAACAACTACCCAAATCAAACTTCCAACCTATGTAAGGACCTTGAAATCAAGAAGCTGAAGGAATGATTGCTGCATCAGTAGGTTTGGTCTCCACAATCACATTACCTTAACCCATTTAAGATGGTTAAATATTAATTAAACCACAAAGTTGTTCTCAGCAACATGTGAAAATGCTTCAAGACTGACGTTAATCCACTCTAGGTGACTCCCTGATGAAAAGTAGTAAAGAAAAATAGGTACTGTGAGATATCTATGGTGAAATTAGTGTGAATCTAAATGTGCATATTCCAATAAGAATGAAGAAAACCATGAAGAGATATCTCCAAGCTTTAAGTATTGATTGATACTCTTTCTCTCTCTTTCTCCAAATATATATATATATATATATATATATATATATATATATATATGGATGATACTGAGAAAGGTCAGTAATCAGATCATAACTACACAGGAGGACCTGATGAGCTGGGACCCCAGTCTCAAAGATTACCATTTCTAATACATTACTCTGTCAGTCATGCATTAAAATACTGAATGACACGCAAGGTCCCCCTGCTCACACCAGCACATGTCCAGGCCCGTTGGAAGTTTGACAGTGACCATATGGATGATCCAATGGAGGCATGTGAGGTAATGTGGTCAGATGAGACTAAAATAGAACTTTTTGATATCAATTCCACTTGACGTGTTTGGAGAAAGATGAAGCATGAGTACAACCCTAAGAACACTGTCTTAACTATGACGTTTAGGGGTGGAAACATTATACCTTTGGGGTGATTTTCTGCAAAGAGGAAAGGACAACTGCAACTTATTGAAAGGAGGATAGAAGGGCTCAATTATCGCAAGATTTTGGGCAACAACCTTTTTCCCTCAGTAAGAGCATTGAAGATGAGTCATGGCTGGGTCATCCATCATGACAATGACCTGAAACCCACAGATAGGTCAACAAACAAGTGGCTCAATAAGAAGCATTTCAAGGTCCTGGAGTGGCCAAGCCAGTCTCCATACCTGAACTCAATAGAATATCTTTGGAGGGAGATGAAGCTCAATATTGCCCAGCAACAGCCCTGAAACCTGAAAGATCTGGAGAAGATCTGTATGGAGGAATGGGTCTAAATCCCTGCTGAAGTGTGTGGAAACTTGGTGAAGAACTACAGGAAATCTCTGACCTCTGTAATTGCAAACAAAGGTTTGTACTAAATATTAAGTTTTGTTTTTTCTATGATATCAAATACTTATTACATGCAATAAAAGGCAAATTAATTATTTAAAAATCATACAATGTGATTTTGTGGCTTTTTCTTATTCTGTCTGTCACAATTGAAGTGTACCTACAATAAAAAATTACAGACCTCTCCATTCTTTGTAGGTTGGAAAACTTGCAAAATTGGAAGTGTACAAATGCTTATTTTTCCCACTATGTAAACATACAGATATATGTATATTTATGTATACAGTAATATGCCAAGCATAACCAGAAACTATTGAAAATAAAACCTTAGTGTAGCTTGATTATTACCCTTTTAAACTATAATTTGGCAAGTAACCATCTTAGTAAATTAAGATCCATTTCATGCAGTCACTTGTCTAAAGGGTTCCTTAAAGAGGTCTTAAAAGTCAAAGTGTACATAGCAATATGTATGAAAAGACCTAATTTGGATAACATCTCTAAAGAATACATAGTGGGTCATTAGTTTGAAGTACATACATCATGTAGATGTTGACGATATATTTATTATCCTTTATTTGAAGTTTATCTGCCAACTTTGCTATATTCACTGTAGAGATAAAAATATAGCGCATATGAGAAGCACCCGTGGAGTGATTTCTGTATATTTATATTATAGAATTGCTCACCTGGTTAGGTTATGCACCCTCGCACAACCCCGGTGTTAGATGTATAATTCCTCTGGGGGATGAGGGACTGTCTCAGCTGGCATTATCCATTGTTTTGCTCGGTGGATCCAGGTTTGTTGCCGCTGCTGGCTTCAGATTGACCGACTTTTTGAATCCTGGAGCTCTGTGTGGACCTGTGTCCTCCCGCTGTTAATTCAAATGATCTGATGGATTCTATTACTCACAGCAGCTCTACCCGGATTCCCTTATGGGAGTAGGCATATAGAAAAAAGATTCTGGTCTTTGTGAGCGCTAGTAATAGATCTTTGGTCTTTGATCTTTTAAGAAATTTGGCTTTATTATTAATAACATAAAGTTCTTGTATTAACACAACGCGTTTCAGCAAGATACACTTGCCACCTGAGGATGGCAAGTGTATCTTGCTGAAACGCGTTGTGTTAATACAAGAGCTTTATGTTATTAATAATAAAGCCAAATTTCTTAAAATTCAAAGACCAAAGATCTATTACTAGCGCTCACACAGACCGGAATCTTTTTTCTATAACTTTGCTATATTTACCTACCATAGCATACAGTATATATTCATTTAGCTAAGAAGAACATCACCTTTCTTAACCCACCTGTCAACAACATTGTGTTCTATGGTGAAATATGAGAACAGTTCAAGGATGCTCCTAATCAACCTCATCTAATGGTTGCTGTAAGCTCAGAGTAACATACCATTAGTATATCGCAATATATTTGTGCTTCAGATGCCATTTTTAGTAACCTTCAAACCTCAGTGTACATTTTTGCATTAAAATCTCTGTTTAGGACATTTATTTATCTGGTCAGTGTCTTCTAATTACTTGCTTGGTTGCTTCTAGATCACTTTAGCTGTTTTCACTTTTTTATTTTGTTCATGGCACATTCAATAACCTTGTTACAGAGAAGATATGACAATTTCTCTCCTGTGCTCCATTCACTTTAACTTTTACAATTGTCACAAAAATAAATAGCCTATGTCAAAAGTCAAAAACAGATCTGCTTGAAACTTTCTATCTAGTTTCTAGAGAAAGCATGTTTCATAAGAAACTTGCTCTTATTTCATTTATTTTTACAAATCTATACAGAGAATTTAGATAAATGTTATGAGGGTTTCCAGTTCTGTGAAAACAAAGTGTTGACATATTTTCTACCTAGGACATTGATAGTATATTACAAGGATATATTATCAATACCTAAGTGGTAAACTTTAAATTGCCATGACCCATGCAGATAGCTAGGGCCACATGGAAGCTGGTGAATTCTTCTAGATTTTTAAAAAGCTACATAATCAGGTTAGGTATGCTCATGTGTTGCTCAAAATAACTATTTTTAAAACATGATTTTGTAGCACTTTTTGAACAAATGTGAATTCTATATTTGTATTGTTATGATAAGCAAAGCAACTACTGATCAGCTATTCTATTCTTAATAATTCTCAATTTTAATCAGAAGAATAGCCTCAAAGGACCATTGTCCTTGCCATGTTACCAATAGCTATTTATACCAATATCTTTTTATTCAGGCCTATGCGTTTCGGAGACCTCAGTCTCCTTCATCAAGACATGAAAAATGTAACAAGATATTGTTGATTTTTCTTGTTGTCCTGATGAAGGAGACTGAGTTCTCCAAAACGCGTAGACTTATACAAAAATATTTTGATATAATCAACATTTGGTCATTCTGGCGACAGCGCAGTATACACCAGATTCTGCACTCTGGTATTGACTTCAGCATCCGTGGAGCTGCGGCAGCCATAATTTCTCAAGCGCAGTTGTGACTAGCACAACCTTAATAGTTTCATCCTTTTTGAATAATTCACTTCATTTATTTGGAAAGACACTATCTGCGCTTTTATCCGTAGCTTCGCAAATGTTACTAATAGCATGAGATATAGAAAGATCACATGACCTTATATTCAAACCAGTGGGCATCCCCTATAGCAACTTGCTGTTAACTCACCATAAAGTACAGTAAGTTATGAGTGACTACAGGAGTCTGATGACTCAAAGCCATAGCTACTATAAGGTCATGTGCCCATGCAGAGTATTTGGTGATTTGTTTACCTTAGTGTTTGTAAAACCAGGAGTGAATAAAAAATATAGAAGTGGTACACTGTACACGACTGGTTTTCGCTTAAAAAACTGAGGTAAGAAACTCACCAAATATGCAACGTGTGCACATAGCCTAAGGGGTACTTTGCACACTACAACATTGCAAGCCGATGCTTGCGATGCCGAGCATGATAGTCCCCGTCCCCGTTGCAGCAGCGATATCTTGTGATTGCTGCCGTAGCAAACATTATCGCTACGGCAGATTCACATGCACTCAACTGCCCTGCGACGTCCCTCTGGCCAGCGAACTGCCTCCTTCCTAAGGGGGCAGGTCGTGCGGCGTCACAGCGACGTCACACGGCAGGCGGCAAATAGAAGCGGAGGGGCGGAGATGAGCGGGGCGTAAACATCCCGCCCACCTCCGTCCTTCCGCATAGTCGGCGTGAGCCGCGGTGACGCAGGTAGGAGATGTTCCTCGCTCCTGCGGCTTCACACACAGCGATGTGTGCTGCTGCAGGAACGAGGAAAAATATCATACCGTCGATGCAGCTACATTATAGAAATGTCGGACACTACACCAATGATATGATTATGATGCTTTTGCGCTCGATAATCGTATCATAAAGGATTTACATACTATGATATCAACAGCGATGCTGGATGTGCATCACTTTTGATTTGACCCCACCGACATCGCACCTGCAATATCGTAGTGTGCAAAGTACCCCTAAGTCCAAAAAGGAGAAGCTACTCTAACTTTTTTTTAATGTGAATGAGACAGAAGTTCTCCTAGAGCAAGCAACGCAACATAGTATTATGAAGATTAGTGTGTGAGGATAATAGATATATTAAAATACATGAAACTGAATTACAGTCATGGCCAAAAGTGAACACATCAACATCACAGTTTTCTATGTATGTTGTATATTGACAATGAACTGCTTATCAGAGGAGGGGGCATGGTCAAATGACTTGACCAGAGGCAGCTAGTTGCAGTAATGATAACTTCCCAGGTGATAAAACCTTCCCGTTAAGTAAAATTTAATAAATAACACATATCGGTAACATATGCTCTCTGACTGTGTGGCTACAAATGCTTCATGGATGGGTTACCTAATAGACTCAGCAGTATAGCTATAATTTACAGCAATGTAAAGATATAGCACAGGCAGTGGGGTGCAGCAATGGCACTGATATATAAGAAGGGCAAGGAATAGCAGTACTCATTTGGCCAATCCAATGTAATGCTAGCCTGCATGTCAGTTCTCCTAAAGAAAAAAGTGTGCAATTAGTAAAAGCTGAGATTTAGGCCGCTAAGGAGCAGCAGGCAAAAAAAGTTAAATGAAATAATGTGATTGGCACTACAGCTCAAGTGCTTTTATACACATTGATTAGTGCAATGTTGGTGAATGACAAAGGCAGCGGCTTTACCACACTCGATGAAACAGATTGACAGTACCCATAACTAGTTCCTATGGAAGAGAGGGAGATACTTGTAATAGAGAGGGAGATAGTTGTAATAGAGAGGGAGATAGTTGTAATAGAGCAATTTTATATTGTTCCATGTGGCAACGATTAGAAGTGTAAATTGTATCTTCTGAACCTCATCATCTTCTATGTGTCTTTTATAATATTGTTTCAATTTAAGTCATTCCTTAAAATTCCAGGGCCAAATGAGGCTGGTATGTCTGCATGCCATGTAACCATGCCCCTAACTGCCAGGCTGCATTATAATGGTTTCCCTTAACTTTGAAAGTTATTGTGAATGGGCATACGGTGAGAAATTACTTAAAAATAAATAAATAAAACTACTAATCTCCCACACTGACACACTCTCCTTCCTGAAAAGGGAAAAGATTCTCATTGGTTAATCAGTGAAGGGAATGTTCCAGCAAGGTGCGCTGCTAAGAGATATCAGTTCCTGACACGATAGTAAAAAAAACAAAACAGTTTTTGCTGGACAAACAAAAGTTAAAAAAGTTAAAAAAGTGGTAAAAATTTACAAATACATAGATACCGAGTCTGTTCTACATGTTTCTAGCAATTGTTGCTCTCAGTCATGACAAATGGTATCTTAAGACATTAAGAAAGTTATGACAAACTTCTAACATACAAAAATGGGAGGGTGGAGAAAAAGGCAGGGCCTGTTGGTGAAAATGGCAAGCTATGTTCTCACTAATTGGATTAATGATATAATCTTAAAACATTTTCAGACATTGGTAAATTGATTAATTAATAATTTGCATAATTATAAATGATAAACAAAACATGAACCATGTGCAGGATACAACAAAAGGACAAAAAACAATCAAGTAGAAATTAAGAGCAACAATTGCTCAAACATGTGGACCGAAACTGGTATCTCCATATTTCTTAAATTCCCCCACTTTTTAATCTTTGGAATAATTTTGATGGTTTATTGAACTTATTTTTGTCAAGTAGATGTTTTTTTTACTACTTTTATGGACCCTCCTTCCACATTGGTCATGGTCCCTTCTACAGTTTTCCAGGCATAAGTAACACAATTGAGGCAGCTGCATCATGTTCTGGAGTTTCTAGAATTGGTGGACTTAATTTGATAAGTAACTGTTGATCGGCTGCAATGATCAAGTGGCCAACAGGGAGTCCAGCAGTGGCCAAAGCGGAGACCAGCGCTAGTTTGTGAGGTACATCCAGACTTTTTTTTTTAGTTCCCCATACATAATATTTTTAAAAGTAGAGCAAAGTCCTTTTAAAATAAAATCATGATGAAGTTACTATTTAACAATTTTCAACCACTAACTGCAAGTTGCTAAAACAAGAAAAAATTAAGATATTAGTCAGAAAAAAGTAAATAATGTTACGCATGTTCACATGTCCAGTAATCATTCCTTAGATCCATTAGAATCCATTATCAATACGTTGGCAAAAAAGTTGTGCAAACACAACTTTTTTGATTGTTTTGAAAAAACAGATTTTTCCAGCATCCATTTTTTTGAACATGGGAGTCTATGGAAAACAGATCCGTTAACTGATTGCTATTTAGCCATCCGTTTTTGTTTAATGTGTACAGGTCCCGTTTTTTGCTTATGCGACCAGTTTCAAATGGAAGTTAAATAGCAATTCCATGTTAAAAAAAATGGATCCTAGAAAAACAATTTTTTCCTAAAATGGGCAAAAAAGTCGTTTGTACAACTTTTTTTCCTATGGATAAATGCTGGATGCATTCTCGCAGATGATTACTGGGCATGTGAACATAGCCTTGAAGGAATGAGCTGGCCCTGGGCTGCATGAGTGCTGTTTTCCTTTACCAAGGAAACTCTATGTTTGGAATTGACTTCAGTCGCGGGTGCTCATCATTTACTTGTTGTTTTACACCAGTCTACGTCA